>NC_041400.2:161640511-161888011 GCF_900747795.2 Erpetoichthys calabaricus
CAGTTAAACAAGAGAAATATTTAACTTGGAAACATATGATTAGGAAGTACAAAACAGAAGCAGTAAAAACCTGATCAGCACATAAGTGTCACGAAACCATGAAGATGTTCTTCAGTTGTCAACTATGCAAAAACTACCAAGAATAAAACTGGTTTTTGCTATAAAAAAGAAAAAAAAAACCTAACAGATAAAAACTTTAATAAACTAAACTTAGACTAAACAGGTGACAACATCTTACAGCTAATTACAGAGAAAAGGCAATTACCCTTAGTTTTTTCCTTTTTTGATTAGTTAGAAAAACCAAACACTTAAAAATGTTTTACTGCAATCGACAGAAACCAGAACTTCTCACATGGCTTTGAGAAGGGCCACAGCTAATCTTTATTAATTTTCAGTCATTTTTTGTGCCTGTTGCATGTTAATTTAAGGCAGTCTGCATCAATCAGGAGTTTTCTTTTATTTTGGAAACAAAAAAAAAATACACTGTGAGACCAGAGCAACTGAAATTTACCAAGTTTATATTTTCGTTCAAGGACAAACTGACATCATATTTATGCAAATATGAAACAATACCTTACTATTCCCTGAAAAACAGAAAATGTTATTAAAGTCTACTGTACAAGGAGGAATAAACGTTTTGCCCATAAACCATGATCTCTCAAGTTAGAAATAGACACACAGTTCATGGAATAAACGAATGAGATTTTCAAAAACTGTGATTCCAACTGTTCTGTAAATCTGTTTTCTGTTTCAGTATTCCTCAGACGTTAGCCTGTCTCAGAACTAAAAGCCGCAAGGCAGGAATGAGCACTAAATGTTGGACCATCAGTTAAGAAAGTACACACTGTCCCCCATGTAGGTACATTTTGGAATCATCAAATGATCCTACGCCTGTTTTTGTACTGGATGAGATATCCAACACCAACACTCAAAATAGGCGCCAACTTTATTCAGACAGATGACCAGTCAAGAACAGAACATAGACCTAAATGGTATAAAGACAATACAGTGTACATCTAACCATCGTATAAAGATTTAACAGAACCCAAATTCCAACCACCAAAAGTACACTAGTCTATACCCGTTAAACAATACTGTTCACCAACCAATTAAACAAAGGAGAAACAACCGTCTGTATCATTATTATTATCGACACTTTGAATTTTTATTAATTCAGTTGGGGTTAGGTTTTTATTTATTTATTTATTTATTCATTCATTCATTTTTTTGTACTTCGCTTTAAATACCTTTTCTGGCCTTTTGTGCAGGTAAAGGTGAACGTGGAGTCCGAGTATCGAAAATCTGCAGAAAAATAAAAACAAAAAGTACAATCTTAATAACTGTGTGCCAACAGTTCAAGGCTACAAATCCGCACAACAATCAAGGTAACAGCAGCTACGGCTGCTGGGAAATCCCCTTTCAACAAGTGCAGTTTCCATGGTAACACCTGAAGGGATTTCCACTGACCACCGCCACTGCTACAATCGCATAACAGACATGACATCCAATTGGGAACTCTGCCCTATTAATTCACCCTGGTTTTTATTGCTCATCTATTCACGGTACCCACCGTGTACATTTGCAGAGTATTAAAAATGCTTTGAACGTACTCGAACATGACAGCGTATATTAACCTGGTGACATGCAAATTAAAAATAAAAGAATTACAAACGGGATCGAGTACACTGGACAAACAGCGTATAAATAAGACAAGATACCCGGTGTATTAAAAGAGCAATAATGCAATTCTTTCATAGTATTATCACGACATCAGTCTTGGTAGAAAACCCTTAATATGAATGTCTGCTAGAAATACAATTACCCAAACACTAAATTACATATTCATCCTCACAAAAGCATATTCGTATGAACACAATCGAGTGGCGTGTCTTTAAAAGTACAACTCACCAGAAAAAGGGCAGTTCTTCTCTGCCTTGCAGCTCTGGATTACAATGTCGACGTCTTTTTGTATTCTCTCTTGCCGTGAACACATCCCCATGAAATAAAATTAACTTAAATGTCTTATTGTATTATTTACAGCACGTGTATGCGTGCCTTAGTGTGGAGATCTATCTATCGATCTGTCTCTTTCTCTCTCTATATGTGTGTGTATGTATTTTTATACAGAAGGACTGACAGACATAAATGAGTTCAGGCTCGCCGATGTTGTACTCCAATCGCAGGCAGTGCTTTTTCCAAACGGGACGCTCTCCTTATTGTATTCTTGTGTAGGCTCCCCCAGGTGTGTCAAATCAATTATGCTACGAGACTCTGGGTTTGTTCTTACCCGTAAAACAACAGATTTCGTTGTTCATCGGGAAAAGCAGGCGCTTGCTCTCTGTCGATGCACTGCTATATTTCAGACAGATAGTCCTTTCAATACCGGAAGCCACAACCTCCACTGAGTATCACGCAGCTAAAGCGCAACAATGGCGATTTGGAAACATACAGCAGAAGATGTCGTTTGCATTGATGTGGGTCTAATGCTCGCACATCCGATTCTTTGCAAGCGGCGAGAAGCGCTTTTCGTCGGCTTCGTCTTCGCGTCTGCCTTTGAACTGCATACAGCGGAGCGGCCGTTCTCACCGCGGGGTTTCTCTCGTATTTAGCGCACTCCTGCAAACTAATCGGACGCTCGGCGCTTTCGTTCCACATTCAGAGCGAATCAGCAATTTCCCTATTACACATATAGCAGAAGAAAACGGCTTTTGTCTTCTTGTACGGTGTTTCACCAAACGGAGCTTCACTACCTGCCCTCCAGCGTAGTTTAAACATGGGACTGTCTCGTGACGTCACGGGAATGAGCACAGCTGCCTGCAGGTGCCACACGTCATTGCCTTGCACCTGAGGTACGTGTAAGGGTTTTTTGTACACCAAATTTTAGTGTACTGTTGCACCTTTTTTTATTATATATAATGACTAAATAAATACAACTTTTTAAAATTATTAATGATCAGGAAATAATGGCATTATTTCTTTATTAAAAAGCTGGTAATGCTCTTTTTTGAATAAAAAAATCTAAAGCAATCCAACAATGCAGCAATACTTTGCACTTTATTAATTTCTTTTCTTAGAGCTAAAGGTTCTTAGCTAACAAAATGCACGTTCTATAAAATAATGTATGAACTAAAAATATGTTAAATGTTTTACAAATAATGTACTTTTATCCAACCATTTTCAAAATTTATGTATTCCAATTATAGTGATAGAGACAGGAACCAGCCCTTTGGCGGACCAAATGAGTACATGCATCCACACTAACTCATACCAAAACAATGTGGACTTGCCAATCAACCTAACACAAATAATTTTCAGATAATTTGAAACCCAGTACCTGCAAAAACCTCATGCACAAACAGGCAGTTTCGATGCTGTACCTGAAATCAGTATTTTGCATACTGATCATATAGTTGACATCTTTAAATAACAACGTGACTTGACATTGAGTGTCACAGTAATGAAGTGGTTAACACCAGAACCTGCCATCCTTAGCTGACCTGTTTACTGCCTGGGTACAGTTTTCATATCTTTCGTGTCAATGCATGAGTTGAGTGGTAGCTATGAAGTGACACAGTGTTAGTGTATTTCCCTGTGGTGGACTGGCACCAGCTCTGAGGGTGTAACCTGCCTTCTTGGTGTCATATTTATATATTTCATCAATTTTTTCCTGTTCCAGTCTGTTTCATTATTTCATAATTAATGTTCTTTATGGGCGGCACGGTGGCGCAGTGGGTAGCGCTGCTGCCTCGCAGTTGGGAGATCTGGGGACCTGGGTTCACTTCCCGGGTCCTCCCTGCGTGGAGTTTGCATGTTCTCCCTGTGTCTGCGTGGGTTTCCTCTGGGTGCTCCGGTTTCCTCCCACAGTCCAAAGACATGTAGGTTATGTGGATTGGTGATCCTAAATTGGCCCTAGTGTGTGCTTGGTGTGTGGGTGTGTTTGTGTGTGTCCTGTGGTGGGTTGGCACCCCGCCCGGGATTGGTTCCTGCCTTGTGCCCTGTGTTGGCTGGGATTGGCTCCAGCAGATCCCCGTGACCCTGTGTTCGGATTCAGCGGGTTGGAAAATGGATGGATGGATGGATGTTCTTTATCAGCTGCCATTTCTGTGTTCTAAAGGCTACTGTTTCCCATGACATTGAATTCAAATAAACTAGTCAGAAAAATGGAAGGACAGATTTAGCTGTGCAATGCATAATTTGACTGTCTGAGATGTGCACACTGTTCTGCTTTCTAGTCTTACTCTTCAAACTGTTATATACACTAATAATATTGAACCTGGCATCCATAATCAATTTGACCTTAACTAATTTTATCTATTTACTCTGATATTTACAAAAACTAACCATACATCAGAGACATTATTTTTAATAACAGTGTAACAATTAAAGCTTTTTATTATTCTTTCACTCATGCTATGTGCCTCTTCTTTTTCTAAAATGACACACTCATGCACTCACTGTGATTTCACTAGAACACCTTGCGAAATGGTTACATTCTTTCATATTTTAAACACTATCATCTCTGTAGACACTTAATTTTACAAAGTAATACTCTCACTATCTATATTTTCAGGAATGTCAGTTTGACCTTGGACAACTCTCTCTCCCTTAATTAGCAGATTTCTTGTGTAACACAATCCTATCACTTATTCCTTCTTCCAAAATATCTGACTGCCACTCAGCTTTACATTCTGTCTTCAGCTTCAGTTATTATACAGTATTTCTGTGCTTCTCACAGACCCTAGTCCCTAGTTTTTCTATGTTCTTGACCCCAAGTTGTGAAAGAAACTTCCCAGGGTCACTTTACTCTACTTCCAGTATAATGATGTTCAGGCCTCTTCTTATAAAGCCACACAGAAATGCTAGAGCTTTCTAGTTTTCTGCTCTCCTCTGGATATTTACAGCTTTTTGACCCTATCAAACATCAATTAATTGCATTTTTGTTATGTGGTTATAGCTTATTATTTAGTCTTATTACTAACAGCAATACCAAGATTCTTGTGGTCTTTAATTTCATTCTCTGCTGCCTGCAAAATTGAAGCATTTATGTCAACCACTCAATTAATTGAATGAACATTTAATTTTTTAATAGTTTCATTGCGGTGAAGCCTTCAGATAAATAAACAATAAAAATCCATCAAATTTCTTAACAAAATGTATCCAGTACAGCATCATAGGGAGGCTGAGACTATCTCAGCAATAATAAGCTCAAGGCAGGAATCACTGTAGGTGGAATATTGCAGGATGCATTGAAGCATGCAATTTAGAATAATCCATTCATTATTTTTTATTTTTCTTATTTCATAAAAACCACAATTTTATTTACATATGCCCTGGGTTTTCAAATCAATGTCTGTCATTTCCATCTTAAGGTATTCTTTGCAGTTGGGTGTTTTGATTTTTTTCTTGCTTTAGATAAAATCAGAGCTGCATTTTTCAAAAGTTAATCACAACTAAAGTGAAAGAATGACAGACTAGCATCTCAATTGTACCAACTGTTCAAAGTTGCAAATATACCAGATGTATACTTGAAAAAACTATACATCTAACACACAGCTGAATCATACCTCACTAAATAATTCCATACATCCTGTATACTGTAATATGGTAAGTGAACTAAAAATGGATAAATGCAAGTACAATTATATTTATTAAATGGAGGGTTTATACAATTCCTCTTAAGACACTAAGAACAAAATAAACTATAATTCATCCATTATCCAACCCACTATATCCTAACTACAGGGTCACGGGGTTCTGCTGGAGCCAATCCGAGCCAACACAGGGTGCAAGGTAGGAAACAAACCCTGAGCAGGGCACCAGCCCACCGTAGGGCACACGCACACACACACACCCACAATTTAGGATCACCAATGCACCTAACCTGCATGTGTTTGGACTGTGGGAGGAAACCAGAGCACCCCACAGGAAACCCACGCAGAACATGGAAAGAACATGCAAACTCCACGCAGGGAGGACCCAGGAACCGAACCCGGTTCCCTTAACTGTGAGTCAGCAGTGCTACCCACTGTGCCACCGTGCTGCAACTATAATTCAAATCAATATATTTACAAATCATTAAACCAGTGGAAATATACAAACTAACATTTCTTAAATGCCACTGTACAAATCAATAGTCCCAAATTACACAAAAACAAGTTTTAGACAATAAACATTTATGAATTACAAGTAATAAATACATAAATTTTAATATTTCCTGTAAGGCTATTTATTTTGCTTCTGGTATAATACAAAACATGTCTGCTTCTTTGGGTTTGGAGTAGGCCTGGAAATCGATTAAAAAAATTTAACTAATTAATCACATACATGTTTGTTATCAATGGCAATTAATCACATCCCAAAGTAAAACATATAATTATGAAATTAATATATAAATCATGAAGTAAATACACACTGAATCATAACTTTAATGGCATAGTTTAAAATTAAACAATGACCTTAACCTGAACTTTTAATAAAATACTACTTGAGCAAACAGAACCTATATTTGAATGACATCATAAAGGCAACTTGAAAAGAAAGCAGTAAGAAAATGAGGCCAATGTATTATTTATCAAATTGGATCAGCATATGAGACACAGACACGTCAAAGTAAAAAATGATTCAAACAACTGTTAACTTTGAATGCATTGCTAAAGACTGATTTATTTGAAACAATAAGCATCTCTTAAATGGGCATACATTAAAACTTGTGTTAAAACTCCATAAATACTATCCTCAGTTGTTCATCACCATCAACGACTTGATGATTGTATTATGCATGAGCGTTTTTCAACTGGTGCACCTTGGAAATAACAGTGTAGTGCCCCTGGGTGCTGACCTGAGCGAGACACGCTCCTCAGGTGTTTGAGACCTGTCTGAGCAGGACGGGTCTACCTGGAGAAGGCGACATAAACGCAGCTTTGTGATCGCCATTTTGCAAATACAGCATTTCCAGAACTGAGGGCCAGTGTGCATATGAGTTGTCTCTGACCCTGGGTCAGTGGAGTGAGGCAGAGAGAAGACTGCCCGTATGAGCGAGCAAAGAGACAAAGCAGCAGGAAAATGCACCCAAAGTAATCACTATGTGTTGTGTCTGCAAACATCAATCTCTGAGCTGCTTTTTTTGCCATCCCCCTGTCCTGTCCCTTTGGACAGTTTAGCACGTGTATAGATTTAATGTTTTTGTGGTTGGCAGAATTGTGGTGTCCCTTGGGATTTTTTGGATTACAAAAAGTGTGCCACCACTGAAAAACAGCTGGAAAATTAATGTTTGGTGTACCTACACCTTTGCTCCTGGCATACAAACAAAATCTCCGTATCACTTAAAAACTGACACCGTGCATTACTTGGATGGTGGTTGCAATCTTTGCATAAATTAGCGAAGATAAACTGCAAACTTGAACATAGGTAGGGATAATCATTACACTTTTATTTCGTAGGATTTTGTCATTAGGGCAGTCAGCACTGTAAGCTGGATGGCATACTGTCAAGTTAAATACCACTCAAAGATAACTTATTTAATACTTATGGGATTTGACATTGATTCGATCTTCTCACAGAAAAATGAAATGAAAAAGAGAGTGTAATTTTTATCTTCACAACTTTTCTCTAGCATTGCACCATGACTGCTGTAAGCCCCCCTCTCTACTCCCTTTTCTTCCACTTCTCTGCCCCTATGTCAGTATGTATAGATCAAGAAAATGAACACCAATGCTGCGTATTTACATGTGGCAAATTGTTGTGAATCACGTAACACGAAAAATTTTAAACCTTTAAAATTTTATTTCATAAATGTTTTAAAGGTAGTACATCAATATGGTAGTGAATGCATATGTAGTTGTTTAGGTACACACTTGACTTATTTATATTAATGTTTCATAATGTTAAAAAAAAACATGAAAATGCCACCCTGACCAAAGCACTGCCTGAGGCATTTGCCTCATTGCCGGGCCTGGATGCGACAGTATTTTTTAAAATGTTAAACAGGCCACATTAATCGCAAAAATTAACATGTTAACTTTCCCAGGCCTAGTTTGGAGTCCATATTGTTTGTTTTTGTAATCATAGCCACATGTTCTTTCCAAGTGTTTCATGAAGCCTGGAAACAATGAGCACTGTAGACTATGTTGGCAGCAAAATGTGCACAAAAGAATCTTGTTCTGAGCAGAATCTTATGGCCAAGAAGTGGGAAGTGGCAGCCATAAGGCAGAGAGTGGCAGGTCAGAAGATGAAATGTAGTTCAGAAATATAATAGTCTAAACCAATATATCAGGCCCATCTGTTGTCAGAACCAGAACATAAATCAAAATTATAATCAGTAACACAGAGCCTAATTAGTTTGCCATAAATCTTTAACAATAAACAAACTAAAGTCTTAAAAAGGTATTCACAAACATGGATGACAAATGATCTGCAATGCCATCTTGTACAGTAAGCCATTACTTCAATTACATCACTCAGCACAACTTCTGGAAGACATCACCTAGCAACCCATGAACGTGGATCTAACAACAGTTGCTCAAAATGGAGGTGCTCATAACAAAACTGTGTCATGGTATTTTCTAAAACAAGCAAATAATTTTTATAAAGCCATAACAATAATTGATACCAAAAGTAAATATGTTTTTGGAATCCTCATATTAAAGAATGCAAAAAACAGTTCACAAGCATGTATAATTCTGGGGGAAAAATGACTGCACATTTATGCACCCATTTTCTCATCAATTGCTATTATCTTTTATGCTAACACATTATGACCAGTGGCATTCTTTATAGCAGCCAGTAATGTGGGAATCACAATCTGAGCTGCCTCTGTGGTCTCTTTATCTAATGATTTGATAATGCTTTCAGTTACTGTTTCATTATAAAAATATTTTTTATTATCACACTTAAGCAAATTGATATTTTAGTTACGAGTATAAATCAATAACTGAGAGTTCAATTAAAAGTAAAACAGAATGGATAACCAGGACCTATATTGGAAGCCCTTCTTTTTAAAGGCTATTGAGATCAACATATAAAAATACAGACATTGTCATTGCTTTCAGCCACTTCCTAATGTTCTATTTAATATTTACAGACAATGTCTTGTTTCTGGGAATTTAGAGGTAAACGTGAGGGGAAAAAAGGTAGACCAGGAGATCATGCAAATATGAACACAGACAATTACTGGGAATAGGATTTGAACCTACTGATCCAGTGAGGCAGAAGTAGCAACCATTCTGTCATTCTGCTACTCTTGCCCCTTAATACTTTCTACAAAATCTAAAGTCACCTATAAATTGTTTTAAGTACTGTGAAAAAAATTCTAGATAATCAACTACTAGTAAAACCAGATCCTGGTTGCCCTACATCTTCACACTTGCTACTTTTAAGGTTTTGATACTGTTTCGTATTGTTCTCAGTTATATATAACCTTGGCTAAAGTCATTTTCCTGGTAGTGACTTGAATGTCATGGAAGGAACAACACATCCATTCTTAATATAAGTGTTTAAAGGTGACATGGACCACCAAGATATTCTTAAAGTGAGAGTTTGTCTTTTGGAATTCCTGTGGTGTCTCCATTTTCTGTTTGGTGCTAAGACTCCTTTATTTACTCAAGTCCATTTTTGTTTTCATCTTAACATATCTCTTATTCAATAAAATCTCCCAGCAAGATAGCAAAGGTTTCTAATTTGGAAATGATCTCATCCATTTAGAAAATGGACGGTGTGGAAAGTATTAACTATTGCAAAGTGATCAAAAGTACTGAAAAACCAGAGTAACAGTTGACACGTGTTGTGACAAAACGGCGTTTTTATACAAAATGGTTGACGTAACAGGAAGTGGTTGGCAGGAAATGACGATATCAGGAACCAGAAACAGTGTCATTATTGAGGAACTGGAAGTGATGTCCACGGGGTTAACTGGAAGTGATGCCAAATGGAGTCACCGGAAGTGACGTTGTGGCGGCCATTTTGAAACCCGGAAATGGCCGTGATTATTTTTCTTCTGTTTTCCTGTTGGGAGAAGATGTTCAGGTAAGTACCATATGATAACCCTTTATCTCGCGATGTTTTACTCACCTTTGGGCTTTTTGACTGCCTCCCAATCGCACGTGTGTGACAACGGCTAAGATGGTGCTCCACTGGCAGCAGTGTTTGTTTTGTCCTTTATCATCTATTTAGGATATCCTGTATTTCTTTAATCTGAGAGGAATCACTTAAAAGTATATAAAAACATGAGGAGGAACAAAAGGGGAGAAAAACCGCTCAAAGAGAAGGAAAAAGCAGCTAAAGATCTGTCAAAGTCTAAGTCAGTCTCAAGTTCACAATACCTCCTACCACATGCTGAGCTTGAGGAGACAGGCAAAGGAGTAAATCATCCAGGACTTCATGATGCATCATCAACTGCTGCTGGCAATGAATGTGCAAGTAAAAATGGAAGTGAGGTGATCACGCCTTTTGAGTGGCATATCTATCACTACCAACACCCCCTGTGGGTCAATAGCATCAACATTTTCTGGATACATAGAGTGCATCTGGAAAGTATTCACAGCACATCACTTTTTCCACATTTTGTTATGTTACAGCCTTATTCCAAAATGGATTAAATTCATTTCTTTCTTCAGAATTCTACACACAACACCCCATAATGACAACGTGAAAAAAGTTTACTTGAGATTTTTGCAAATTTATTAAAAATAATAAAAATTGATAAATCACATGTACATAAGTATTCAGAGCCTTTGCCATGAAGCTCAAAATTGAGCTCAGGTGCATCCTGTTTCCCCTGATCATCCTTGAGATGTTTGCCAAAAGGCACCTGAAGGACTCTCAGACCATGAGAAAGAAAATTCTCTGGTCTGATGAGACAAAGATTGAACACTTTGTTGTGAATGCCAGGCATCACATTTGGAGGAAACCAGGCACCGTTCATCACCAGGCCAATACCATCCCTACAGTGAAGCATGGTGGTGGCAGCATCATGCTGTGGGGATGTTTTTCAGCGGCAGGGACTGGGAGACTAGTCAGGATAAAGGGAAAGATGACTGAAGCAATGTACAGAGACATCCTGGATGAAAACCTGCTCCAGAGCGCTCTTGATCTCAGAATGGGGCGACGGTTTATCTTTCAGCAGGACCACGACCCAAAGCACACAGCCAAGATATCAAAGGAGTGGCTTCAGGACAACTCTGTGAATGTCCTTGAGTGGCCCAGCCAGGGCCCAGACTTAAATCCGATTGAACATCTCTGGAGAGATCTTAAAATGGCTGTGCACCGATGCTTCCCATCCAACCTGATGGAGCTTGAGAGGTGCTGCAAAGAGGAATGGGCGAAACTGGCCAAGGATAGGTGTGCCAAGCTTGTGGCATCATATTCAAAAAGACTTGAGGCTGTAATTGCTGCCAAAGGTGCATCGACAAAGTATTGAGCAAAGGCTGTGAATACTTATGTACATGTGATTTCTCAGTTTTTTTATTTTTAATAAATTTGCAAAAACCTCAAGTAAACTTTTTTCACGTTGTCATTATGGGGTGTTGTGTGTAGAAATCTGAGGAAAAAAATGAATTTAATCCATTTTGGAATAAGGCTGTAACGTAACAAAATGTGGAAAAAGTGATGCGCTGTGAATACTTTCCGGATGCACTGTAATTCTAAACATGAATAAGACAAAGACGTGTTGTGTGATTTGAAGATACTGATTACCATACTCAGGGTGGATATAAAGGACGTAAAGGAGGATATAAAAGGTACATAAATGTAAAGTAAGAAAAGACACATCTGAATAGATAAGCTGAACCATGAGACATTAGGAATAGCAGGTACATTTAAGTAATAACTTTACATTAAAGTTAAAATAAAATCTAACAAAAATGTATGGAAATATACAGGAAAATATGAGCAAAACTGAGAATAAAATCAAAGTACTTGAGAAAAAATAACTGCTGTAGAATCTGAATGCAAATAGTTTTGTGATAAACAAGTAGTGTCTAAAGATAAATAAAGAAAGAACAACATCAGAATCAATGGACTTCCTGAAACTATGAAAGTCCTAACACAGTGAAATTTGTAGGTGAACTATTTTCTGAAATAATTTGAAAGGACTTTAAATCTGACACTGAGATCTCAATTGTATATCACATGCATGGATCGAATTCATCAAAGCCTAGAAACCTAATTTTCAGATTTGACAGACTACATGATAAAGACAATTTCATGTCGATTTCAAGACAAAAAGATGAGATTATATTTGAAAACGGTCAAATGTGTATTTTCCCAGATTTGATGAGCTCATTGTGTTAAAAAAATGCTTTAGTTGCCTCACATTTTTATGCAATCATTTTGTTCACCCCACTGAATTAAAGCTGAAAGTCTGCACTTCAACTGCATCTGAGTTGTTTCATTTAAAATTCATTGTGGATGATAGAGATTTTATCCAAAATATATTTGCATCCATTCCCAATATAAGCATTCATAAAATTGTAATGACTGGAGATTTTAAATGCGTTTTAATTCCAGACCTAGAAAGATCTTCAACTGCAGTGATGATAACATCTAAAACTGCAGAGACAATCACACAGATTGTAGTGAATCATAACAGACCCATGTAGATTTTAATATCCAAATTCAAGAGAATATTCCTTCTTTTCGCAAGTACATCTTAGCTACTCAACAAGTGACTACTGTAGTTCTTCATTCATAATAATTCATTACCTACTATCAAATCTCTAAGTACAACACTATTGTTCTATCTGATCACGCTCCTCTTATTTTGGAGATTGAATCATTGTATCTTTTTCATAAAAATATATCGGACACCAAGAAACTGACAAGAGTTAATCAGTGAGATTTCCAGAATAGATCATGAATATGACATGTCTCCAAAAGTGGTACTTTTAATGAAAAGACAGGATGAATGGAACAAATATAATTAATATAATTTTGGACAAAAATTTTAAAATAATTATCAAACAGCCTTGGTATCACAATCACTCTTAATCCCTTAACAGTTGCTGTATATTTGGTGCACTCCCAGATAAGCTTAAAATGGACAAATTAATTGTAATAGCCTATACCACACTACTAGCATGTATCTATATCTTGCTTAACTAGAAGGATCCCACAACACCTTTTATAAGTCAGTAGGTAAATGATGTTCTATATTATTTGAAATTGGAAAATAACCAGTTTTTGCTTAGAGGATATATTGAAAACCTTTTAAAACATGGCAAGACTTAATTGTTTACAATAATCATTTAAATAGATACTTTTGTGTGTTTTTTTCTTGCTTTCTCTTCGGTGGAGGTTGAATTCTTGTTCTCTTAGGTTTTGTTTTTTCTGTTTTCTTCACTTTTTTAATTTTCTAGAACTTCTTTTTCCTCAAAATTGATTTTGTAGTTATTTGCTCTATAAGTTACGTAAATTTTATCGGCTTCATTGTATACTGTGTTACTTTCTTGAAATACAATAAAAAAGGCTCTTAATTCAAAATAGTTTTCTTAAAATTCCCCAATTTACTGGCAACCATTACCTCTGATTACAGTAAAACCCAAAACATCTGTATATATTTGCATAAAGTGAAAGTCTGATATCATTTTGAAAGTCATTCTAGTAGGACATGTGATAAGCTATATTGCAGCTGTTATGAGTAATATGTTTGGACAATTACTTAGCTTCTTTCCTTGTTTTGTATTTTATGATGTCTTACTGTCTTTGTTTCGCATTCGCTGACTAGCTAGTTTATTTTTTGTTTTTGTAATGTTGACAGTTTTGGATGCCAATATATTCTCTACTGTGTAAGCATGTTCAATTATGTGGTATTTTTAACTTCGTAACACTGATAACAAAGTGTGATGCATATTTCAAATTGTATGCACACCTACAATTTGGACATTTTGATAATGTAAAACAAAACTAATATTTATCTTAAAGATCTAGTTCATAATATTTATCACTAAAATTTTAAAAAACCAAAATAATGAAAAAAGATACAAAATGTGCTCTGAAAATTGAAATCTGGTACCTTATTAAATTCATGAAGCAAACATTTAAATTTGCTCTAGTGTTACTGAGTATGGGTGTATACAGTAGTGGCCAAAAGTTTTTTCAATGACACAAATGTTGTGTTTTGCAAATGTTACTGCTTCAGCTTTTTCAGATTATTTTTTACATGTTTCTGTGGTATACTGAAGAACAATTACAAACATGAATCATAAGTTTCAAAGGCCTTTATTGGCAAATACATTACATTTATGTAAAAAGTCAATATTTACAGTGTTGACCCTTCTTCTTCATAATTTCTGCAGTTCGCTCTGGAATGCTGGATATCAGCTTCTGGACCAAAACCTGACTGATGGTGATCCATTCTTGCCTTTTTAGTTCTTGGAGATGATCACAATTTGTAGGCCTCTGCTTGTCCACCCACTTTTTGAGAACTGACCACTGGTTCTCAATGGGATTAAGATCTGGGAAGTTTCCTAGCCATGGGTCCAAACTTTCAATAGTATGATCTTCGAGCCACTTCGTTATCACTTTTGCCTTGTGCAATGGTTCTCCATCTTGCTGGAAAATACACAGATCTTCACCAAATTGCATCTGGATTATTGGGAGAAGTTGTTCTTGGAGGACGTTTTGATACCATTCTTTATTTATGACAGTGTTTTTGGGCAGAATTGTGAGTGGGGCCACTCCACTGTTGGCACGATACAGGACTCATGGAAGCATTCACCTTTTCCTTCTTCGGGCAATTAATTTTCCAGATGTCCCAAACAGTCGAATGGAGGATTAATCTTAAAAAATAACTTTGCATCCGTCTTCTGCTGTCCAATCCTTGTACTTCCTGCAGAATTTCAGCCTGTCTTTGATGTTTTTCTTGGAAAGAAATGGCTTCTTTGCTGCCCTTCTTGACATAAGGTCATTGCCCAAAAGTCTTTGCCTCACTGTGTATGCAGATACACTCACACCCACCTGCTGCCAATAATGAGCAAGTACTGGAGGCAACACAATTCTGTAGCTGACTCCTCAGGAGGAGATGGTCCTGACACTTGCTGGACACTTTTAGCTGATCATTTTCTTCCAGGGCCAAAATAAGTGAAAATAGGTTTTTGTGACAAAGTTAATGTTTTATGCTAATAAAGTTCTTTGCAATGAATTAATATGCACCTGATCACTCTGCACCAAAATATAAAAACAATGTGAATTGCCAACATAAGTACTGAAGCCAAAAATTTTGAGAAACACATTTATGTCACTGCCAAAATTTTTGGCCACTACTGTATACACCCAGTTGGGAAAGCTGCTAGCCCCTGTTGACCCTGAATTATGTTAAGCAGGTTGAAGCATGTGGAGTTGCTGTGTCCAGTTCAACAACATCAAGAGAAGTTACTGCAGCATACATTAAGAATTGACATTTATCTACAATCAATACACAGCCCATGCAGCTGCCATAGGGACAGACTCCATTTCATATCTTATGAAATAGATCCATTTAAAAGTTACTGACTGTAAAAATTAAATACCTGTGCTAACTGGTACAGAACTGGAGGGATCAAATCGACTCTTCCATGTAAATTTCTTTATTTCATGCTTTGATGATAGTGGTCAGTATGCTCTTCAAACCTTGATTGTTAACTCGTGACTAGGTGGCATTATCATTGTTAAATTACAGTGAGGGTTTGTTTCCTGGCTTTTGTATGTTGTATTTTTATTGTCATTTCTGTTAATTTTAAAGTATTATTTTTGTGTATTTTTTGTTAATATTGTTTTTCGTAAATATTGCTTCACTATTATATACGGTATATATCCATCCATCCATTTTCCAACCCGCTGAATCCGAACACAGGGTCACGGGGGCCTGCTGGAGCCAATCCCAGCCAACACAAGGCACAAGGCAGGAACCAAACCCAGGCAGGGTGCCAACCCACCGCAGGACACACACACAAACACACCCACACACACACCAAGCACACACTAGGGCCAATTTAGAATCGCCAATCCACCTAACCTGCATGTCTTTAGACTGTGGGAGGAAACCGGAGCGCCCGGAGGAAACCCACACAGACACGGGGAGAACATGCAAACTCCATGCAGGGAGGACCCGGGAAGCGAACCCAGGTTCTCAGGTTTCCCAACTGCGAGGCAGCAGCGCTACCCACTGCGCCATCGTGCCGCCCTATACGGTATATATGTGCCTCAAAAATAAATTTCTTGTGCTTTGTAAGTGAGACCCCTGGAGACACAGCCAACATGACAGTGCTGCTTAGAGACTGCCTCAGCCTGAATTTAGGTCTCTCATGGTGTCATTGTACAAGCATTCTGGATTGCAGTTTTTCTGAGAAACATTTCCTGATTTTCTTGTTAATGTGGATTTTGTTGCTTAATTTTTGTATTCTAAGCACTGGATAACGGCTTGGACTTGTTAACTTTAGGCTGCATTTTAGGCTGCATTCTATTCATGTTTCCTTAATAATATTAATAAATTAATTCTAAAGATCTTTGTGTTGTCCGTTTAATCAAAAGGTGGATGGTTATCCTCTCCCTTAAAGGGTATTTTTGTGAATTTGAACTTTTAAAAGCCTGAGCTCCGTTTTGGGCCTGTGTAAGACTTGTTGCCTGCCTTTTGAGTTTGGGGCCAGGCTGGCCACTGGGAAAACAACACCACTAATAATTGCAATATACTGTATTTCTTTGTATTTAACTGATATTCTTTGGGGACTGTGAACCGTAACCATTTCAGAAATGTATGACACACCAAAACAGAGTCATGAGAACCTTTCACAGAGAGAAACAAGAATTCATGCCTGCAGGCTTCTTTTCGGATTACACTGCATATGAATTGTTTACTTGTTGAAACCAAGGAAAAGGATGACTCAACTAACCAGATGACTTATATGGCAGAAGAGCATTTTTAGGTGTAATATAAAAATTACACATAACCACAGTACCATCTCTTTATGTTTCCATAAACTATCGTCTGCAGCGATATATTGATATGCAGTCATGTGATGTTTTATCAGTCTTTCCTTGCACCTCAAATCAGTGATTGGACATCATTGGCAAGTAGTTTCCACTCATCATCCATGATGACGTCTTTTCTTCCTTCTTCTATACCAACATCACCTTGGCTAGTGTTCAACATGAACCACCAACAAATCAAGCAGTCTTAATCAACAAAGCTCCTGCCAAACCTTCTCAAAGTAACCAAGGGATACAACAAGTAAATGGTTCTGCCCAGCATCTTTTTAACATGACTCTTAAACGTTATGAGATGCTAATTGCTTAATTATCCCAATCACCTGATTTCAATACAATTTGCATCTTTCAGTTACTCTAGTGTTTCCTTTATTTTGTCACTTACCTTTAGATGGAATTGAAGGATATAACTTCTCTGTTATTTTATCTGTTTTTAAAACATCAAAGTTGGAGCAGAGTTTTTCTAACTTTGAAGAGAGGCTTGAAAATTTCTTTGTGGCAAATGTTGAAGAAAGGAAAAGGCAGTGTTCCTGAGTGTAACTGGGACAAAGAACTTTGTACTACTAAAAGATGTCACAGCACCACAAACCATAAAAGAATTGAGTTTAGAACAACAAACCATCTCAATAAAGGCACATTTTGAACCAAAGCAGAATATAGTGGCTGAACGTTATGTTTTTTACAGCAGAAAACAGCAAGGTCACAATATATAGTGGATTTAAAGGGTCTGGCCAAAAATTATCACTTTGGTACAACTTTAAGAGAAATGTCAAGAAAATAGCTAATCTGTGGGTTGGCTGATGGGAAGTGTGAGGCCAGTTGCTAAAAGTTGCTTATAAAGAAGTATTAACAGGGGACAAGATATTGGATATTTGCAAAAATTACAAGTGCACTGTTGCCAGCATGAAGCAGTTTACCAGTAAAGCCATTTAGTACTGGGGGCTTCCATTGTTTGGGAATTCACCATAGACAAAATATGTGTCATTTCATGGATTTTTAAGTGTGGAAAAGTGGGACATTTGGCTAGGGCTTGTCGATGCATGCCAGTTGGTGAATGAGCTGTGTCATTTCCAAATCTTTGTAGACAGTGTTCAGATGGTGTGAGAACGAAGGCAGAGCAACCTCATTGCCTAGGCCTGCCAGACTCTCTGGAGGAGTGGTCAGAGGACATGATGGACTTCCATGAGATAAATAACATATCCATGATTGGTATGGATGGTGCACCTAGGGCTAATTATCGATTGAATCCTTTTCCCGGGATGGGAGGAAACGCAAATGTGGGGAGCTTAGTTACTTTAAAGGATACTCCCGGTATGTTTCATCCGAGGAAGCAGCATGTTTCTGAATGCACTGAAAAGGTACATAAAGGACAGTTGTCTCTGGTGCTGAACTGTTTGTGATGGACAGTGAGTATGTAAAGCCCTATGACGTTCTGTTGAAAGTTAATGGTGTAAGAATTGATGCAAATTGACACATGTGCTGCCATCTCTGTAATTATGGAGAAATTATACTACAGTATTCTAAGCTTAGCAGGATTACATTGTGTCTAAAGGATGTTGTGTTAAAAATGTGTACATCTATCTAATAAATTTGGGTAAGCTACTTGTAGAAAATGAGAGAAAGCCGGTTTGATTGTCCCTACTAGTTGTAAAAGGGGCTGGAGGGTGCTTTAATAGGCCGAAACTGGCTTCCTTATCGAAGACTAAAAAATTGTGGTATATTTCAGATAACTGATCAAATGTAGGCATTGCAGCAAGAATTGTGTATTTGATGGACAAATGGGGTTTGTAAAGGGTATCCAGGCCAAACTGTATGTACTGTATCTGAAAATGCTATTACAAAATTTTGTAAGGCAAGGTCTATGCCCTATGTAATTAGAGATGCAGTGGATAAACAGTTGAATCTTGTAGTACAACAAGGAGTATTGACCCCAGTATCGTATGCAGAATGGGCAGCTCCAATTTTATGTATTCCAAAGTCAGATGGGAGTATATGTATCTGTGGGAACTATAAGGCCACCATTAACCTGTGGATGTAGATGTAGATTCCTACCCCTATTCCCTGCGCTCAAGATTTATTTGCAAGAATTGCTAATAGTAAACAGTTCAGTAAAATTGATTTAGCAGAAGCATACGAGCAAGTATAACTGGGTAAGGAAAGCAAGGCATATTTAAATACTAACACACAGAAGGGACTGTTCCAGGTAAACAAATTACCCTGTGGAGTAGCCAGCACCCCTGCCATTTTCCAGCACAGATGGATACAGTTATACAAGGTTTATACGATAAACAAGTGATATGCTTTTTGGATGACATTTTGGTTGCCGGGCATGACCAGGAGGAGCACTTAAAGAATCCGGAAGTTGAGCTGAATATGCTAAAGCAATATGGGTTTAAGGTTTATTCAGAAAGTGCTTCAAGTGAAGTATGAGCACATAATTGATAGTGAAGGAATAAGGCCTATGAAAGAAAAAAACTGAGGCAAATGAGGAGGCCCCCACACCCCATAATATATCAGAACTGAGATCAATCCTAGCTCTAGTAAATTATTATGGAAAATGTATACCCAGTCTTTCTACACTTATTAAATCTATGACAGAGTTACTGCAGATGGAACAAAAATGGGTGCGGTTAGCTTTTGTGAAAACCAAACAGCAACTTTGTTCGGAAAAATTACTTGCTCATTTTGATCCGAGCTTGCCCATGTCCTTAGTCTGCAATGTTTCACCCCAGTGGTGTGGGAGCTTTTGTTGCAAACAAGTACAAAGATAGCACAGAGAGGCTTATTGTATATGCAGTAAAGCCAAACTAAACTATTCTCAGATCATAAAAGAGGCACCTGCTATTGTTTTTGGGCTGTTAACATTTCATGAATATCTGTATGGCAGAAAATTTGAGTTAGTCACTTGTCACAAGCCCCTAGTCAAAATCTGAAGTCCATAAACAGCAATTCCCACTTTAGCTGCTGTGACGCTACAAAGATGGGATTCGATTTAAAAACTCTGCCGAGCATGGGAATGCCGATCCATTAAGACTGCTGTTAGAAGAGACTGATCCAAATTCAAGCTTAAAATACAAAGTGTCTTTCTTGGACGCTCTTCCAGTTTCAGCAGCAGATACTGCTCAAGCAACAGCTAGAGATTCAGTGTTGAAGAAGGTGAGACTCTATACAGTGAGTGTAGAGCATCTAAGTGAGAATGAATTGAAGCCTTATTTTCAGAGGAGAACAGAACTCACAGTAGAGAACAATTGTGAACACTGGGGGTTGAGAGTGATAATTCCAACATCATTACATAGTACCCTACTGGACAGGTTAGACGGAGAACACTCAGGAATAGTAAAATGAAAGAGACAGTCTGGAGTCATTTTTATTGGCCAAGATTTGAATAGGCAGATAGAGAAGAGGGAGGCTGTGTGCAGATCCTGTCCTGAAAATGGGAGTCTGCCAGAAAAAGCACCTGTACATTCTTGGAGATGTTCTGAAAGACCCTGGCAGAGGCTTCACTTGGATTTTTGTGGAAAAAAAGGACAGATGTTTTTAGTGTAAGTGAATGTATGTTCTAGGTGGGTCGAGATTGAAAAGATGAATGAGGCTTTGAGAAACTATTTGCTGTCTATGGTCTTCTACAGGAGCTAGTATCAGACATAAATCAAAAAATTCAAAGATTTGCTGAGTTTCTTTGACAGAATGCAGTAAGGCACAAGATTTCAGCACTGTATTGTCCACAAAGCAATGGAGCTGCAGAACATATGACGCAAACATTCAAATTAGAGTTGGAAAAACAAACAGGGTGCCAGAGATAATTAGAGCAAAATATAGCTAAATTCTTCTTAACTTATCATAAAACACCTCTTTCCACAACAGGAAAGGCGTCTGTGGAGCGGTTTCTGAATAGACAGGTACAGACCCCATGATCAGTAATGAAGCAAATGTTTTACAAATTAATGGGAGAGAAACAAGAGGATACTGAAAGCCAACAGGTAACTAGAGACTTTATGCCCCAACAGAGTGTGTTAGCTAAAATGTACTGGGGTGGACAAGTGGCTCAACTGGGGTGCCAGATAAAATTATAAAAAAAATTGGGCAATGTCCTGTACCTTGTACGTGTAAAAGGCAAGGTACTGAAATGTAAAGCAATTGTTAGACACAGGGGTGGAAACTGAACTGGATGGTAAAGCAGAAAATGATGTAACGGAATGGGGGACATCCATACCCATTACTGCCGAAGTTCCCAAGACAGGCTGTAATCTCGAGCAAAATCTTACACCTCCGGCAAAAGTTTCTGAAGAGAGTCTTGGGGTTCGCCTGCAATGGATAAGAAAGCCCCTTGAGAGGCTGATGTTAAAAGTGTCATTGTGATAAGTGGGTGTGGAGGGGGGTGTAAGATAGGATTTCGTTGTTGTTTTGTCTGTTTTTAAATTTGACCTTTATTTTGGCAATTAAAGGGTTGTATACCCCGAAATGGTATAGCGTCCAGGGGATCTCAAACTCTGTTCTGGGGAATCTCTGTGGCTGCAGGCTTTTGTTCCAACCAGATCCACAATCAGTGATAATAACTGATCTCATTTAATAAGCAGTTTTTTTTTCCTCTTCTCTTATTCTACATTCAGAAAAGCACAATAGTATGATTTTTACATTTATAAAATATTTAGAAGTATTTCTATTTTTTCAATATATTTAAATAATTAATTTTTTATATTATTTTGACCTTTTTCTGTGTAGTTTCTTCTGTCATTGTATCCTAATGATGACAACTAAAAAGAAGCAGAGAAGACACCTGGGAAAACAACACTGAATGATGAAAGGCTGTAACTGCTTTAGCATCAGACCCACTAATTAGTCAATAATGGATTAAATAACCAGAAAACCTGAAAAAGAACAATGAAAATCTAAATAAAACATATTGTTAAAAAGTAAAAAATACATTTCCCATATTTCTGATTAGTACATTTTATTAAAAATTTACCAGACTGGGTTTAGTCATTTTTACATTGACTGCAAAATACAGAAACTGGGTAAAAACAGATGACTTCATTAGAAATTGGTTGGATCAAAAACCTGCAGCCACAGTGGCTCCCCAGGACCGAGACTGAGAACCACTGGTACAGAGTATATTCATATAATGCAATACATTTATCCAATGTTACTTTGATTGCAGCAGACTGTTCTTTTATATTGAGACTCATGTTTGAAATAAAGTAGCTGTCAATTGGATTTGTCTCCAGGCTCTCATTAATTTCTATTGTGAGTGCTTCCCTGCATCGACTTACTTACTTGAGACACAATGGGAAAAGGCCCAAGCAGCATATGCAGTTCTCAGTAACTCTGTAATCATCAAAACATATTCAGAAAATGAGTGTATAGATGTTCACTTACCTCCTCTAAATGACAGATGACTGGTGAGAAAAAACAAACAATACATTAAATATATTATGTTTAGCATGAAAGGGGCAGCATTTAGCTGCCACACTTCCAGAGATATACCGTAGGTGCAAATCTTGAGCCCTGTATGTGTGGGATATGAGTGTTAAACAGGCTTCCTCCAGGTACTTTGTTTTCCACTTATCACAATATAAAGATGTGTATTAGTGTTTTAACACACACTGACTCTAAATAACACTAAATAATGACCCTTTGATGTAGTAGATTGCCACAAAGGATAGATTCTTGCCATGTGCTTTGTATTTTCACAATTGACCCTATTTACCTAGAATCCTATAATTGACAGAGTGCACTGAAAATTAGATGGATGGATATTCACCTAACCTTTTAATACATAAGATTAATTTTAAAGTTAAGTTAAGTTCCTGAACTATTCTCCTACATCCCAAAAACAAGCAGGTTATGTTAACATTCAACTCTAAACTGATCCCTTATTAGTAGGTGTGTGTCTGTGTAAATGTGTTTGCCCTGCAACTGACTGTTTCTTCAAGAACTTGTTCCTGATATGCTCCAGCATCCTTGATGCTGAACTAGTTTAAGCATATTTGTCTATCAGCTAAGGCTCAATGACAAAAGTCAAGTATTTGTGGTTGTGTGCACCATAAATGATATTATATAAAATCAAAATTATCTGGCAGATTTCGTCAAAAGCAATAACTCTTGAGGATTACAAGCAAAACCTCCATCAACTATTCTTGTTAGCTAGCTATAAATTACTTCTAATAACAGACAAGTGGTCTTAATTTACGATTGTGAGTAATTTCTTTACAAATACCTCATGTAAAATGATACATTTTTTATTCATTATTTCATTCGTAGTCACGCATCAATTACATATTAAACACATGAATCTTTTCTATCTCTCTTCTACTTTGAGAAACAAAATATTTTTTCTTCTAAATTGTTCCACTTCAAGGAGCCATTTATTTAAGAATTGGTTTGTTGTCTCCAAACTCTTGTTAAAAAAAAGTTGCAGAGACTAAGGAGCCAGTCATAATACACGATTTACCACCAATATATAAAGTAACATTTTTCTACTGTGTAATGCAGTTGGCCTTTTCTGTTTGTGTATGAAACAGTTGTAGTTGCTCTCTGTGGCCCAGTCACTTGCCTCTGATTTTGCCTAAGGCTGAAGCAGAAGTACCGTTTGTTATAAATAAGTCTGAAGTTGTTGTTCATGCATAATTCATGCCTTAGATTATCAAATGCCTTGCATAAACGACTTAAATGCTGAGCATAAGTAGTTTGTTCAGTGTTCATTGTTAAGCTCGATTAAAGGCAATGCATACTCACTAAAGAAACATAATGAAATCCTAGAATGAAACAATATTGACCCACTGAGATAAAACTGTCTAAAACAATGAATAATTACACAATCTGATTGTACTGAGTTTTGATGAATATAAAAACACGGAGAGACACAGAATTAAGTGGATAAGCTAACTCACAACTGCAATCTGCCTCTGGTAAAATAGACGTCAAAAAGCCCAGCAGTGGTATTAAAAATAAATAAATAAACGGTTCATAAGACAATAACTATCCAAAAAAAAAAAAAAAAAAAGCTGATGACTCACACCAAGAGTAAAACAAACAGCTGGCCAACTGAACAGTACTGCATGCAGCACGCTGGTGTCTGCTTGTATTGCTTTATTTCACATTGGCTCTCATGTATAAACATGTTAGTTTCGTTTTTTGTTTTTTCATGTTATTGTGCAGTTCCTGTAAAGTGAAACAGACAGGAATTATATACCTCAGGACATCTGCATGTTTGCTAATGTACCACTCAAGTATGACATGATCTCATTATAAAAGGAAAAACTTCATCCATCCATCCATTTTCCAACCCGCTTACTCCGAAAACACAGGGTCACGGGGGTCTGCTGGAGCCAATCCCAGCCAACACAGGGCAAAGGAAAAACTCCATTACTGTTTAATATTTAGAGAGGCAGCTCTCAAGAGTAACTCTCAAAACCATTTCTGGGCACACAGACATAATGTAGGCAGTAAATAGAAAGGGGTATGCAGTGCTAGACTGCCACAGATCAGACACTCATACACATACTGTTTTTAGTGACTATACATTACAACATACTATAGTGCACAGTGAAGTTTTTAAACGAAACACCCAGAAGCCTTGAGTAGAAACACAAAAGTAATTTTTTTTCTCTATACTTTATTGTGTCTCCCTGTCTCCCTCACTCATTATCTACTCTTAAATAAGCCAATCAATCTTAAACCTAAATTGATTCTTGAAGTGAACTGCACTGAACAATTCATCTAGTAGGGTAACTGGCAAAACAATCAAAACATGTGAGTAAATGGGTACAAAAAGCACTTCCTCCTACATAGTTAGAATCACTGAGATAAAATTAAGCAAATAACATCCCCTCATTATGGGTAGGGGTATCTGATCTGATATGAGTAAAGATAATGGCACACTATAGAATTTCTAGCCACAGAGCATGTTAAACTTAATGACTGCAATTGCTTCATCTCATTGCATTGCGGTTTATATGACTAAGAGTTGGAGGGGATGACAGATTACACAACTGCCAAAGAACTTTTTAGCACAGCTTCAAATTTCCACAGCATCACAAATTCACAGCATTTGGACAGCCAATTAACATACTGCCTGGATGAATACTTTAAAAGTATATCAAGTTCAGCTGCATTCACTGCTTGGAGATGGTGGCACTGACCAGAAAGCAGGAGACAGAGCTGGAGGTGGCAGAGTTAAAGATGCTAAGATTTGCACTGGGTGTGATGAGGATGGACAGGATTAGAAATGAGTACATTAGAGGGTCAGCTCAAGTTGGACGGTTGGGAAACAAAGTCAGAGAGGTGAGTTTGCGTTGGTTTGGACATATGTAGAGGAGAGGTGCTGGGTGTATTGGGAGAAGGATGCTAAGGATAGAGCTGCCAGGGAAGAGGAAAAGAGAAAGGCCTAAGCGAAGGTTTATGGATGTGGTCAGAGAGGACAAGCAGGTGATGGGTGTAACAGAACAAGATGTAGAGGACAGAAAGATATGGAAGATAATAATCCGCTGTGGCGACCCCTAACGGGAACAGCCGAAAGAAGAAGAAGAAGTTCAGCTGCATTTTCTTTCTTATTTGTCCATTCTGTTGTACATCAGACAGATAAGCCTCTCTTCTACTTGTACAGTCCAAAGCACACATTTTCCTTCTTTGCTTTCAACTTCTAGAGTGAGGCAAGGCAACAGTAAAGATTTTTTTAAAAAATCAGGAATCAGAAGATGAAAACATTAATAAACCAATGACAGGTCAGAATCGGTAAGACGTAACTATATACCAAAATCCTAATCATTAAACAAAACTCATGTTAAAGAGATGTTGCTGAATTGTTACTTTCATTAATCCTGAAGTAAAGGTAGCTACACACATTCTGAGAATTATCCATAGTCTTAAATCACCTGGAAATGATCTTTACCCTGCGGCATTATGACATCACACACCACATACTCCCTGTTTTCATGTGTAAGAAACCAGGGTGGCAACCACAAACAAAAGTTCACAGGATGGCAGCATCCTTGTAAAAAAAAATGTCACAGTGTAACATTAGAAATATAACAAATTATTTTAGTTATTTTTAAAGTCAAAACCTAAAAGTAAAAAATAATAACAGAAATACATTTTGCAAAGCACCTACCCCTAATTACACTGCGAAATTGTCATTGAATGTAAAATTAAATATGAATAAAATAAAACCTCCGCTCAATTAACAACTGCATTATACATGTTGTACTTCCAGGTGAGCGCTCATTGGATGTCAGCTCTGGTACACACACGATTTAAGATGATTTAAGACTGGATTGATTTTTTCTGGTAAAATGTAGACCAGAGTCTCTGGGGATATCAAATTACAAAACTAGCGATAATAGGAGCGTGCTGTGACCTGTCTGACTGTGGTTATGGATATGAATTCTAGGAGTGATAGAGTCATGCAGTGTGATGGAGACTTAAGATACAGGACTGTATGGTATGTCTTACTGATTTATGCATTGTAATTAAATCTTTAAAAGCAACAGTATGTATATCACATATAACTTCATTATGTTGGCTACCATGGCTTGGAAAAAAGATCTCGGAGACTTTGACAAAGAGCTGATTAACAGAGTTATGTTTTATAGCAATAATGAAAAGAGTTTAATAAGATGTTGTTTTCATGAGGAGCACTGTTAAAGATGATGATGTTATGGAATATGAAGAGAAAGCCATTATTAAAAATGGCCCTAGCGTCCTGCGCTGCAAAGTTCTTGTTGCTGGCGATTGTGAGTAGAGGAAAAAAAGTTATCTGGACACCAGAAGACGCCACCTTGTCCTGAGCGCATTTTTATGGCATGGTTTACTCCACTGATTCTATCAGAAGTCAAGGTGAAAGCTTATAAATGAAAGAAATTTCAAAGTGACCAAACCTGTCCTATAATGAGGCATTTCAGTCCACATGCTAGTTTTGTAAAACACCCCAGAATTACATTTCATCTATTCACTGTTAACAGGCACTCAATAAAATTCTTAGAAAGAGAACCACAATTATTTAAACCATATACTACAGCCATCCCAGTTACCAGATCTTAGCTTAACTTAGCACTTGTGCCAGCATTTCCCAACACCATCAAAAAGCACCACGTGATTATAGGCACCCAGTTTAAAATGAACTCCAAGGCACATTGAAGCTTCCCCAGAGGCAGGTGGTGTCAATACCCTACTAAGACCATTTTTTCCTTACTATAGCCACTTATCTGTACATCTGAGAAGCCATGTTGTAGGTATTGTGGCCTAACAGGTAAGGCATTGAGCTGTAAACCACAAGTTTGCTGGCTGAATCTTAGCCACAAACTCTGCATGGCTCATTGTGCAAAAAATACATGGAAACAAAAAATAATAATGATAACATTAATAGTTTGTATTTATAGAGCCCCTTTCTCAAACCCAGGCATGTTCTACACAATATTTAAAGCCATAAGAAACCAGAAACAAATAACTGTAACAAAACTAAACAAACAAGCAGAAGAAATTAAAAAAAAAAAAACAACAATATATGTAGTCAGTTCTGCAAGTGTTAAAAATCTAAGACTGAAATAAAAAATATTGCTTAAAAAGAAAAAAATAAGTTGTGCAAATGTTAAGGTGAGGATTTCCAGATTTGAGGGGCCATGATGCTGAATCACCTGTTACCCCAGGAAGAAAGTTTGGTTTGTGGAATCCCTCGGGGCCCACGACCAGAGGGCCCCAGGGCATGTGGATGATAATACTGATTAAGTAGTTGAACAAAATATATTGATGGAGCTAGACAATATAAAACCTTGTAAGTAACGAGTGAAAGTTTTTTATTGACATTTAAGGAAACAGGTAGTCAGTGCAAATGTAAAGGACAGGAGTGATGTGTACTGTACATACTTAGAACATTTTGGTAGGGGACTCTGAGATGTCAGGAAGCTGGACAAAATAGGCCGGCTGGTGCAGTATCACCATGAGGCCTACTCAGAAGATTTAAATTTTAAAACTGCAGTAAGTAGTACAGAGCATCCAAATCCAAATCAGGCAGGTAAATCCGTACAGCAGGAAAACCTGCAAGATTCGGGAAAGTTTCCAAAAAGAAGGTAGTGCAAAGTAAGGGCTTGCAGCAGATAGTCAGTTCACAAACGGGAACAGAGAAAAGGGCGATTTTCTTTTGTCAGTGGGAAGTGGAAGCCAGATGCACACAGCATATTCCCACTGAACTGAACTCCATTAAGTAATCCATCTAATGTACATCTGAAACATTACCTCTTTGGCCTACCACTGTTATCTCAGAACTTGAGGAACTTGGGTTCAAACTCTGGTTCAGTAATTGTCTGTATGGAGTTTCCATTGGTCTATGTAAGTTTTTTTTGCCTTACTAATTAAGTTTCCTTTCCAGATCTCAAAGACACATAGGTTAAACTTAATGGTGACTCTAAACAGGCCAAGTATGCCTTCAAAAAGCAGGCCTCATCTCTGGCTGATTCCTAGTTTATGCTTATTGCTGCAGGAACAGATGACCTTCCATGACCAAGAACTGGAGTATGCAGGTTCACAACAAGGTTGGACAACTGTACTAAAGCTCAAAACTTGTAAAGCACATTGTACAGATTCTTAACAGGAGTTCTGTACAGAAAATAAAAGTTAATTGAATGATCTGATCACATACAAGTATTGTACAAAATGGAAACAAAAGTTACATTTGCACAAGAGAATTGCCAGCAGGACTCACGGCATCCGTTACTTGTGTGGATCTACTCAGTGTAAAGAGAAAAACTGTAATTGCCATTTCTCCATCCATTTTCCATATCCATTTTTTTATTACTTGGTGGCCCATAGCCGGAGGTTATCATAACATCATAAAGCACAAAATGGAAACCAATCCTAAAAGGCATCACAGTCCACTGCAAAAAAAGTTACTCTTAAATGTAGTCACTCTTATAAAAGCCATTTTGTAACTATCAATTAAAACTATAATTTGCATCTTTGGGACGTGGAAGACAAGCACAGTACCAAAAGAAAACCTGAGTGAATAAAGGGAAAAGTGGTAACACCACACTGACAGTGGCTCAAGATCACTAGAACTGTGAGGCAGCATCAAAAAATCACCGTATCACATGTGACCTTCCAACTCCAAATGATGTCCAACATTTAAATTGTGCTGACTGTTAACAGGCGTTAAGAGGTCAGCCACCAGATAACTTGACTGGGATTTGGCTAAGTTCACCGTTTTGCTACCTAAAATCACTGCATCTGTAAAATTTCGTAAACATTCCTGGGGTTTATTAATAAAACTTTAAAATTGTGAGGCATAATATTTTTCTAGGATGGCTCAATATTTAGCTCCACAGCTTCAGCACTCCAGAGTCTTGGTTCTTGCCTGATCACTGTCTAGATGGAGTTTTCACGTTCTCCCCATGCTCTTGTGGATTTACTCCAAATACTCCAAAGCCCAGAAACTTATGACTTAGCATCATTGATGGCATTGGGACAATGTGTCCTACCATGGACAGGCATGCCATCTGGGTACTGGTTTCTGCCTTGTGGCAGTTCTAGCAGATAAGGGACAGATGGAAAATATTTCTTTTCACAGCCTCCAATATGGAAACTTTTTTTTCTATTAAAGATATGCTTCAGTCTGTGTGTAATGGAAAACAAAACCGTTGTATGCGAGAGGTAAGCCAACATTGTTTGTCAATTTTTATGCATCTAGAAAATGATTCAAGTCATGTTCATTGGTACCAAAGGGACATGTACTTTTAATTAAATTCAGGGAACAAGAAATATTTTTATTATACAGAAAACAGACTTTCCATAAAAAATATTGTCATTTTCCAGACGATAAAGCAACAATTGCTGTCTCCTCATCCCCAGCACCTAAATCGAATTCTGTGATGGTTATGTTGTCAGGCAGCCGCCAGCTCCTTTGAATGCAGCCTGCCAGATTTCTTTTTGTCCTTATTCTTTTGTACCATGGTCTGAGTCATCTCTCTCAACCTTTAAAAAACAGTTACGGCATATATCAGCTAAAGTTAGCCTAGCCCTGAAGAGAGTGCCAATTTGATCACATCAAGGAAGTTTATTTTGAAAATTTCATTAACTTCTTTGTTCCTAAAAGTTTTATATTTGCTCATGAAAATCACACAACTACAGTTTTATATTCGTAATTAAAACAAAATTAAATCAATTATTACCTCTAAATGCTTTTTAAGGCACTGGGCTCAAGGTATGATTCAAACCTTAATGGGGTACCAGCCCATCATAGGCCAGACCCACACACATGCTCATTATTGCAAAAATAAAAGCTTACTGCCTGCAACGGGGATCATAGTCATAATGGCACTGGAGTTGTCCTTGCTATACCATAAATATGTCAAAATGAGTAAATCTGGCAAGAACAAAATCAGAATAATTGCCCTTCTCAGAATATAAATCTATTCAGCACATGTGCCAGGTATAGCTTAAAATCATCATGAAAGGTGGCATAATGGATTGTGCTGTTGGCTCCAGTGACTCAGACTTAATTCTTTGTCACTGCTTCTGACACATTTCTATTGCCTTCCTAAGTCACAGTGATATTTCACATGTTATTTCACCTTCCTCTCACAGGGATAAGGAGGTTGCACGGAGATAATTCTGTGTGACACAATGCAAACCTCCTCTAAAAATGTCGGCAAATTAACATCCTTTGTGACACTCATATTAGATACTGTATTAAAGCATATTTCAGCGCAATTGTAGTGTTAGCCCACAAACTAACATTGTTTATGACTCAATTTGGCAGCCTTGCATCCGATTTGACTGTAAATTATGATCATGTAGTGTTGACGGAAGGTCTTAATATCCACATAAATGTGGAAACTAATACTTTCAGAAAATGTTACTTACTTAACTATTAGCATAGTAGGGTTTGCCAGACTGTCAGTGGCCCATCTCATTCTCATAATCACACATTATACCTATTTATTACTTACTCAAAATTGATACAGTAATCCACTAAATTATCTCTGATCATATCTTAATTATATTTAATTTGTTTTTGCCCGTACCTATACAATTGTAGGTTAAAATAAGTACAGTGCGACATGTAGGTTGTAACTCTGCATCAGAGGTTATTGATATTTAGAAAATATCAATAAACTCTGAAAGTTATTAGGAAAAGCCAAGCAAAATGACACCTTTTACTAGCTAACTAAAAAGATTACAATATGCAAGCTTTCAAGGCAACTCAGGCCCCTTCTTCAGGCAAGATGTAATCAATATTATACATCAATATTATACATCAATATTATATCAATTGATATTTAGAGAAACTCAAAAACAATTAAGGAAAACTATCTAGAACACCTGACATCTAATGATAATGTGACTTTGACAAGTGCCTTGGATACAATAACTTCACTTAAAATAGTAATTATAACACATGGAAATTCGCACTGTTTAAATGAGAATACTTGCACTCTTAAATTAGAATGCCAAAAATTGGGCTCAGGTGGAGAGCAGCAAAGCTACAGGTCTTCCAAACTGTGTGGACAGACAGTATTAAAAGATATAAAACAGCTTAACGTATGGCCTGATCTGACTACTATTCTAGATTACTAGATGACAACACAAATAATCCTTGTGTACTTTTTAGAACAGTTGCTAATCTAACAAATTGGAATTCTACACTACAATGCAAAATACCTACAGACTTTAGCAGTGCACTTTATTAACTTCTTTAATAATAAAATTGACAATATAAGATCCCAGATTTCAGCATCAACCTCGCAGACTAAATATTGCACTGTCAAACGTTGTCTCTACTTGTGTACACAACTTTAGTAATTTTAACTTGATTACTGAAAAGGAAGTGATAATGTATTTTTTAAATGAAACCTACAGCATGTCTACAAAATAGTGAAAAGCTTAATGGCTGTTCTGGTAGCACTTATTCTTAACATTATCAATGTTTTTATTACTGACTAGCAGAATTCCTAATGCATTAAAAGTGTTAATTACCAGACTGTTATAATATTACTGAAAAACAATCAGAGCTAGACCCACAAATACCTAACAATTAAAGACCTATTTGACATTTACCTTTTCTTTCTAAGATACTTCAAGAAGCAGTTGCCATGCAGCTTCAGTCTCCCCTTATAAATCACAACTTACATGAGGAATCCCAGTCTGCTAACACCCTGGTCACAGTGCAGAAATAGTGCTAACTTAGTCCATATTAAACACAATGTTCTAATGTCCTCTGATGAAAGAAATTTCCACAATAGATACAGTATGCTATTAGATATAAGCACAGCCTTTGACATTTTGACACGCCAGCGCCTACCTTTTACTGTACTACTACAGCTGTCCGGTACGCTGCAAGCTCTGCACATTAGAACAACTCTCCTTTGTGCTAGCAGGTATTGCTCTTCCCCAGCACCACAGTGTCAGTTACATACCTTCAGTTTTAATAGCATTTCGTAGCCCATCTTTTTTGTTATAATTAATCTACTATACATTGTTATGGCCGATAACATGTGGGTGTGGTGTTTGAATTGTCACAAAAATGTGAAATTATTAAACATGTACGAAACCTCAAAACTGCTTCAATTATTGTTTCAATTTACATTTTTTTAAATTGATTTTTAAAGTTTGTCCTGTTTCACTACTACGTGGGAAGAGCCACAGGTCACAGCTAGTGCATAAAATGTATAAACTATCGAAACTTTGAAAATACTCATAAATCCATCCATCCATCCATTTTTCAACCCGCTGAATCTGAACACAGGGTCACGGGGGTCTGCAGGAGCCAATCCCAGCCAACACAGGGCACAAGGCAGGAACCAACCCTGGGCAGGGTGCCAACCCACCGCAGGACACACACAAACACACCAAGCACACACTAGGGACAATTCAGAATCGCCAATCCACCTAACCTGCATGTCTTTGGACTGTGGGAGGAAACCGGAGCGCCCGGAGAAAACCCACGCAGACACGGGGAGAACATGCAAACTCCACGCAGGGAGGACCCAGGAAGCAAACCCAGGTCTCCTAACTGTGAGGCAGCAGCACTACCACTGCGTCACCGTGCCACCCCATACTCATAAATGTCCCTGAAATTCTAATGAAAGAAAAAAATAGTGTGATTCCAACTCAGAATGTCTTAGATATGTAGCAGAATGGCAGGGTGCAGTTATTTACTTTGGAAATAGTGATACTCAGAATTAGGAGTGTAGGTGCAGAGGAAAGCCATTTGGCCATGGAGTGCTAAGGAAGGATTGAATTAAATTATTATGTATGTGCAAGTGAGTGATTTGCACAGACATCCCTCATTAGCAGTTTTGTGTGTCAGTAAGTGGAGCGCCTACAGTATCCATCCATCCATCCATCCATCCATTGTCTCCCGCTTATCCGAGGTCGGGTCGCGGGGGCAGCAGCTTGAGCAGAGATGCCCAGACTTCCCTCTCCCCGGCCACTTCTTCTAGCTCTTCTGGGAGAATCCCAAGGCGTTCCCAGGCCAGTCGAGAGACATAGTCCCTCCAACGTGTCCTGGGTCTTCCCTGGGGCCTCCTCCCGGTTGGACGTGCCCGGAACACCTCACCAGGGAGGCGTCCAGGAGGCATCCTGATCAGATCCCCGATCCACCTCATCTGACTCCTCTCAATGCGGAGGAGCAGCGGCTCTACTCTGAGCCCCTCCCGGATGACTGAGCTTCTCTCCCTATCTTTAAGGGAAAGCCCAGACACCCTGCGGAGGAAACTCATTTCAGCCGCTTGTATTCGCGATCTCGTTCTTTCGGTCACTACCCATAGTTCATGACCATAGGTGAGGGTAGGAACATAGATCGACTGGTAAATTGAGAGCTTCGCCTTGCGGCTCAGCTCCTTTTTCACCACGACAGACCGATGCAGTGCCCGCATTACTGCGGATGCCGCACCGATCCGCCTGTCGATCTCACGCTCCATTCTTCCCTCACTCGTGAACAAGATCCCGAGATACTTGAACTCCTCCACTTGAGGCAGGATCTCGCTACCAACCCTGAGAGGGCACTCCACCCTTTTCCGGCTGAGGACCATGGTCTCGGATTTGGAGGTGCTGATTCTCATCCCAGCTGCTTCACACTCAGCTGCGAACCGATCCAGAGAGAGCTGAAGATCACGGCCTGATGAAGCAAACAGGACAACATCATCTGCAAAAAGCTGTGACCCAATCCTGAGCCCACCAAACCGGACCCCCTCAACGCTCTGGCTGCGCCTAGAAATTCTGTCCATAAAAGTTATGAACAGAATCGGTGACAAAGGGCAGCCCTGGTGGAGTCCAACTCTCACTGGAAACGGGTTCGACTTACTGCCGGCAATGCGGACCAAGCTCTGGCACCGATCGTACAGGGACCGAACAGCCCTTATCAGGGGGGCCGGTACCCCATACTCTCGGAGTACCCCCCACAGGATTCCCCGAGGGACACGGTCGAATGCCTTTTCCAAGTCCAGCGCCTACAGTAACAGATATATAATTTCATAATGGTGGGGGTAATGTTTGACAGAGGGATGGATCGATTCTGAAAAGGAAGAAGAATGAGGGAAAGAGAGAGTGAAATCTGGGTAGTGTGAACAAGTGTCGGATAGCTGTAGCAGTTGCAAATGAGTGTCTGGGAATATGAAACACGTTGTCACATGGAAGGGATCAACGAGCTTAGAAAATACTGTACAGTACTCATGGAAACTCTGCAGGTAAGGATGTAGGTGGCATAGGGGGAGAGCCGGGCTCATTATGTCTCACTGTGGAGACCAAAGAGCCAGTGTGGGAGCCAAAGAGGCCGCAGTTTGGTACGACTGAGTCAGCTGGGCATATTTTGGGTGGTTTGCAGGAGAAGATCTTCTTGAGAGAGTCTGCTAAAGGTGATTGAAAACTTTTCATCAATGAAATAGGCTGGCTACACAGTAAAATGCAAGCTCTGTCACCTAACAGGAGAAACACTTGAACATAAACTCACTTTACACAGAATTGACAGAGAAAAAGAGGGCACTGCTGGAGAGGGCAGAAAGAAACTTGGGGATAAAAAAAAAACATTTGTCTGATGAGTTCTCCTTCTTGATCATTCTTGCCAGTAAGGACCATGAGTTACAACCTGATGGTGTACACAATACAGACTGGAACAGGCAGTGTAATGAAGTGGGGTGTGCTTCAGTGAATCAAATAGAGTTCCTGGACACGATTAGAGCAAAGCTAGAATGACACAGTGTATCCTTTCATGGCACACTGCACCCTTTATATAAATTAAATGGCTTTTTTAGTCACCAGAACTCAATCAAATCAAAAGAAAGAGCTATTCAAAGTGGTGTCTCAACACCATCTAACCTGAAACACACATGAGTAAATAAATACTGCAGTTGACCTGTGCCATTTATTCAACACTTTGTGAAGAACCCAGTAAAGTGGGATTCATTTTAGCTAGTGAAACAGATTAAAACTATCCTACTGAAAATGGAGGAATGTCATAGTTAGTGGAAAAGAACCAACTAATCTTGTGAACACAGTAATGTTCACGTGATTATTTAAATTCCATTCAGTAATTGAATCAAAATTGTTAATGAGCATCGATAAATTTCAAATGTGATGCCCATCTAAAATAAGGAAGTAAAAATAATCTTGATAATGACAGGGAAGCACATCCATGTAATATCATAGTGACAGGTAAAATAAAAGATTTGTTAATCCGACTACAATTCTAGAGTAATGAAGTGTTTTCTAACTCTGGCTATGACAAATCAGCATGTTTGCTCATTTACATTGGTAGCAAAATATAAATCACTGAAAGAAATGATTTGATTACATTTTTTTTAAATTACTTTTATGTATTATTATCTCCCTTTCCTCCCACATCCCCAAGATATCCATCCATCCATTTTCCAACCCGCTGAATCCGAACACAGGGTCACGGGGGTCTGCTGGAGCCAATCCCAGCCAACACAGGGCACAAGGCAGGAACCAATCCTGGGCAGGGTGCCAACCCACCGCAGGACACACACAAACACACACCAGGGCCAATATAGAATCGCCAATCCACCTAACATGCATGTCTTTGGACTGTGGGAGGAAACCCACGCAGACACGAGGAGAACATGCAAACTCCACGCAGGGAGGACCCAGGAAGCGAACCCAGGTCTCCTAACTGCGAGGAAGCAGCGCTACCCAGTGCGCCACCGTGTCCCCAAGATATGCTGGGTTAATTAATGGTGATTCAAAACAGGTCCTGTAGGAGTATACTGTAAGTATGGAAGGGTTGTGCAATGAACAGGTGCCCAGGTGCCCTGTCCAGGGTATGTTTCCTAACTTGTGACTACTGCTTCCAACATGGGCTCTCCCACCCCCAACTTTAAATGGGTACTATGCAAGGTTAAGCTCTAAACCTTGCAAAGAAGAGTAAAGTTGGTCTGTATAATGTGGCACTAAGTAGGTGCGTATTGACTTACCTTAAACTCAGTTTTACATTCTCTTCACCTCTCATTGCTGCTCAAGACGGCTGAGAAAGATAAAAAAGAGAGAGAATAGCATATGTCAAAGTTTAACATTGAATCCAAGCCTTTGATATTACCAGCTGCTAGACAAATAGCTAAAGTTCAAAACACGAGCAGAGGTTGGTAGACAGATTTGGAAAAGAAACAGTATAAAAGAGCAGATAAGACCATAGTCAAGTCAGGTCAGATGTTGGAAACCACAGCTGATAAAGAGAAACAATATTTTGAGGCAGAAAGAAGCAAAGGCAGGCTGAAAGGTCAAAATGCAAAACGGCAAACAGTGTAAAAATGCTAGGCAGGATATGAGCAAACCACCAAGTAAATGTTGCAAGTGTATTAACACTAAAACAAAGAATTAAGAGATGCAGGAGTCCGAGAGACCAGTGACTGAGCACTCTCCTTTGTTCCGGCGCCGCTAAGAGTGGCAGCCTTTTCAGCAGCTCCGTGTATGACTGTATGTGTATGACTTTATTTTCTCTACTTTATTTTTCTCTTTTTTTTTATTGATCACTCCTATCACTTTAAGGTGCTGCTGGAGTATGTGAATTTCCCCTTGGGATTAGTAAAGTATCTATCTATCTATCTATCTATCTATCTATCTATCTATCTATCTATCTATCTATCTATCTATCTATCTATCTATCTATCTATCTATCTATCTATCTATCTATCTATCTATCTATCTATCTATCTATCTAAAGAGTGCAAAAAAGATCTACATAATTAGTGAATAACAACCTTTGCAAGGTAAACTAAAATGACACGATCAAGCATATATACAGTATATAGGTGTGAACACAGGCATAACAAGGTAACGTGCTTTAAACAGGCAGATTTTTAAAAAGACTTTGTAAATCCATGAGCAAAGGTAAATAAAATAGTGAAGAAACCAGATCAGGGAATATGAATCTGCTTGAAAATTCAGAAGGAAAAGGGTTTAACATTGTCTAGATGTGTATGTGTTGACTATTTAGGTAATGTAAAATTTTCAAATCTGCTTAATCCAATTAATGTTACAAGGGGCCAGAGAGTATTCTGGCAACACTGGGCTCAAAGCACAACCTAACCCTAGATGTAAGACCAGTCAGCCACAGGGCTCAAACATACACTTTCACGTGGATTTAACTATTAGATGTCAATTTGGATTATTTTTGCAAATTATTTTTATAAAGACTACATATTATACCTTCTATGGTGCAAAAATACATAAAATGCTTTGCAGCTTCTGTGATACACAAACGATGTACTCTCAGTATGTCTGAGCAAGGTCATCTGACTTTCACTAGGGAGGCTTATATGAAAAAGGGAAAGCCAGAGAGCTGTCAAGAAACTGGATTTAGACAAATATATGGGGTCATTAAGGTAACAGAATCTGAGTAACAGAACAATAACGAATACTGTATGTCATTCAAGTTTGGTAGCTTAAGAAAAAATAGGCATCTTGTAGGCTTATCACCTGTTAGACGAAGGGTTAGGGTTGGGTGTGATGCCAGTTTAGCAGTGGGCAAAGACAGGAAAGGCCTAGACAGACTATACCCTGGCAAAGGAGATTGGCTATGGGAATTTGGAACGCTACCCCTCTGGTGGGGAAGGAGCCTGAGCAGGTGCTGCACGTAAACTGGACCATCTAGATATAGCCAGTGTCACATCCACAAATAACATTGGTTCTGGAGCCAAACTTTTTGATCAGGGATGGTCCTGCTCTGGGGGTTCCCATGTGTGAATGACCAAGTCCACTACTAGGTTGGTCTACTCTCCATCTTAAGATTAACACACATACACATAAGGGTCCTATAGACAAAGTCTCAGGTGAAAGCCTAATTGACAATCACCCCACAATATTCTACTTAGAACCCCTTCACATTCAATTCCAGATATCCTAATTTAGACAATGGTAATGCCTAAATGCATCACACAATATTTCATAGGAGTCGCTAAATAAGAACTTACTATCACCAGCACTGAAGAACATGCAAGCGTCATCACGAATCCAAATGACGTGTTGATGTGAATGTCCGCGTGCAAGGAAAAGTAATGTACACCATTGACATTGTGGTGTCTGTTTGCTCACCGAGACACCAAGAAGAAATGATTGAGCTGCGTTTGTATGTCTGGTTTTATCTCTTCAGTACTAACTTTTACAAGTACCATAAATTTACATAGGATGTTATCAAATGTACAGTATGTTTTTTTGTTATATGATAATAATAATAATAATAATAACAGCAGCTCAATACTCAAAGCACTAAATGCAGGGACAACATGAGATGTGGACCTATTATCTTGAGGTTGCTAAGTGGTAGCTTTTCCACTGCGCCATCTGTGTAGATCTGAGATGGAACAGCGTTACCACTGTGACAACTGGTTGAAAATGAAACACGCAAACACAAACGTATGCAAACGTCTTTTACTTTGTACCGACTGACAGTTGGGCTTCAGCAATATGTCAATTGAGCAATGTCGTTTTGTTCGGTTTTATTCTTGAGTGCAAGCATACTTGTTTTGTTACACCATTTGTGAAAGTGTTATATTGGATATTTGGGCTTCAGCCCTCCCACATTCTACACTTCACGTCAACATTATGTGATTATTACTATAGCATATGAAAACATTTTCTGTCGTTATTACTATACAGTCTGGCTTTCAGCGTTTTCATGGTGTTGAGACAGCCCTCCTGAAATGTATTTAATGACATCTCTCTTATTATTGCCTCAGGTGGGGCAGCAGTCCTTGTCCTACTAGCCCTTTCTGCAGCCTTTGATACTATCTGGTGTGGCTTAAAGGGGCTGCTCTTAACTGGTTCAGGTCTATCTTACTGGTAAGACACTTTTCAGTGTCTTTCAATTTCCGTTTCTTGTCTACTGCGCCTGTTAAATGTGGTGTTCCACAGGGATCCATTTTGGATCCTAGTTTATTTTCTATTTATCTTCTGTGGTGAGCGGCTGAGGGCGGTACCCAGCCGGGATGCCTGGAAGGATCGAAGGAAGGAGTATACCTCCTCGGGACCACGAGGGGGCAACCACCCTGGTGGCTATAGGGACCACAGAAAAGGATAGTGGAAGCTCAACCCTATAGGGGCCTGTGGTCTCCGCCAGGGGGTGCCCAGATGCCTGGAGAGCCCTGGTCCTTAGCACTTCCACATCCGGAAGTGCTGGGGGGACAAAGACCAGGGACAACCAGAATGCTTCCGGGTGCACAGCCGGCACTTCCGCCACACCAGGGAGTGCAGGCAGAAGTTCATTGGGAGGCACCTGGAGCACATCCAGGTGAAGATAAAAGGGGCCGCCTCCCTCCATTCGATGGAGGGAGTCGGGTGGAAGAGGACGGAGCTCAGAGGAGAGTAGTGGAGGCGGTCAGAAGAGAGAGAGGCATTAGAAAGGCCTGGAGTGAAGGGTGATTGGTGCTGGGGGACTGGGTTGTGTGTGCGGTACTTTTGTAAATAGAAATGAATAAACATGTGTTGGTGCTTGAACCATCGGTGCCCGCCTTTCTGTGTCTGGGCCAGCTTCCACAATGGCATCCCAGATGGGATTCTCTGCCTGGTTCAAGGCGGGGACCCATCAATAAAAATAATTTTGTGGACGGCTTGGCACAGAAGGTGAGCCCACACACGCACCGCGGGAGCGGCACGCGTACAACCCTGCGGGAGCGAATCACCCAACGGACCGCTACTGGTTCACAGAAGGGCCATTCCCACCTGGTGCGGGAAGACAACATCGGGCGTAGCAGGAGTGCAGCGGGCTCCTATAAGGCGTGCCACCGCTGAGAATGCCCGGGACGGTGTCACGTCTAGTAAGGCCATGCCGGGGAAATCGCCTCATAGCAGGCGGGACCCAGGAGGTAAGTTCCCTGCCCAACGGCAGTCAGCCCTGGGGGGCCCGGACTTGGTTTTTGTGTTGCAGGCAGGGACTGCCTGGATCCGCATTGGTGGCAGATGCATGACGATCTGTGGGGCTTCATCAGCACGGCGGCAGCAGGAAGAGCTGTTGAGGAGGAACCGCTGCAGCTCGGAAAGCCGTGGCAGCTGGGGAGCTACCCGGAGGCTCACCATCACATCAGGAGGCTGGGAAGCAAGATGGCCGTGGAGTCCCTCCCCGAGGCAGGCAAGGGATTGGATGGTGTGTGTTGTGTGCCCGCCGATGATTGGTCGAAGGTGGGACCAACGTATGTCCATCCCGAGCTGGGGAAGGACCCAATTGGGCCGCAGAGAAGGCCCCACAGCACGCAGCCAGCACTGTAGTTCGACAATAGTCTTTGTAGTTGTGTCATCTGACCCGAGGCCGTATGTTCTGGACACTCAGGTGATCAGAGAGGCAGAGCTTTCAACTGATCATCACTTGGCACTGAGTTGGATTCGAAACAAGGGGCATAGGCCAGATAGACCAGAGAAGCCTAAACGAGCAGTTAGGGTTTCCTGGGAACGTCTGGCTGTGTCATCCATTTGTAATAATTTCAACTTTTACCGAAAGAACTTCTCCCATGTGCAGCTTGAGGCTGGAGATATTGTGTCCAAATGGACCCTGTTTAGGACTTCTGTTTTGTTAGTGGCTGCAAAAAGCTGGAGCCTTAAAGCAGCTGGGGCATCTTGTTTCTGGGCATCAGAAGTGAGGGAAGCTTTCAGACTGAAGAAGGTGGCATTCAGAGAAATGTTCGCTGTAGGATCTCCTGACTCAGTTCAGATGTACTGACAGGCTAAGACGACTGCCACAAAAGTGGTTGCAAAAGCTAAAGCTTGAGCATAGGAGAAGTTTGGAGATACAATAGAAAGACTGTTGGATGGCCTTGAGGTTGTTCTGGCAAACCTTTCAATGCCTCAGGAGGGGAAGGCATGACCTTATCCACACTGTGTTAAGCAGGGATGGAGAGGTGCAGAACTCTTCTTGGAAAACTGTTGAGCAGTGGAGGGCACACTTTAAGAAACACCACAACCCAGTAGACATGCCATCTGACCAGAAAGCAGTGTTGGACGTGTCCAGTTGGGGGGATTCCTTCACAGTTGCCGAAGTCACTGTGGAGATCTGAGGCCTCCATCCTAGTAAGGCTACTTGGATGGATGAAATCCAACTAATGATGTAGAAAGTGGTAGACATTGTTGGGAAGGAGTGGCTAGTGTGTCTAAAGCACCCTTGGAATGGCAGACTGGTATTGTGTTCCCTATTATTAAGAAATGGGACAAGTGGATGAACAGAGGAAACACACTCCTCAGCCTCCAAGGTAAAGAATATGCAAGGATATTGGAGGGAAGAAGTTTAGCCAAAGATACAGGGGCAACAATGTGGAATCCATCCTGGTCATAGAACAGTAGACGAACTCATCATCCTGGTGCAACTGATAGATGGTGTATTGGAGAAAGATAACCCAGTCTAAAAATGTTTTGTAGAGCTGGAAAGAATATATGACTGTGTCCCATGGTAGGTGTTTTAGGAGGTGCTGCTGGAATATGGGGTTACAGGACAGCTCTTACACAACGTTCGTTTCCTTAATGAAGTAATTAGAGCTGTGTCTGAATACTTGCAATTAAATTGAATTAATTCACTGTGGGTGTTGGATTCTGTCAAGACTGTGTCTTATCACCGACTTTTAAGGACAGGATATCAAGACACAGCCAAAGACAGGGTGTCCAGTTGGGGAGTCTATGGGTAGTATTGTTGCTTTATGTAGATGATGTTGTCCTGTTTGCCTCATGAGACTGTGATGTTCAGCAAGCACTCGAGTGATTCACTGCCAAGTGTGAAGAGGCTGTGATGAGGATAGGCACCTGCAAGTCTAAGGTCATGGCTCTTTCTCAGAAAAGAGTGGATTGCTCCCTCCAGCTGAGAGGTGTGGGGATGTGTCCTTAGTGGAAGGAAAAACTGCCCTTAGTGAAGGAGTTTAAGTATCTCGGGATCTTTTTCATGAGTGACGGAATAAGGGAACAGGAGATCAACAAGCAGATTGGAGCAGCAGCAGCTGTTCTGTGGGCGCTGTACTGGTCGGTGCTGGTAAAGAAGGTGCTGAGTATAAAGGCAAAGTTCTCAGTTTACTAGGTGATCTACAGTACATTCCTGTCCTCACTTATGGTCATAAGCTGTGGGTAAAGCCTGAAACAATGAGATTGTGAATAAAATTGACAGAAATTAGGTTTCTTCTCATGGTGGCTGGGCTAACACTTTGTGATATGGTAAGAAGCTAAGCGATTCACTGGAGCCTCAGAGTAGAGTTGCTGCTCCTCCAGATCAAGAAGAGCCAGTTGAGGTTGTTTGGGCATTTCATAAATCCGCAGGCAGCTCCCCATAGTGTTACTCTGGGCATGTCTCACTGGGCGGAGACCCAGTGGCCGACCAAAGACATGCTAGAGGGATTGTATCTCTTGGCTGGTGTGGGAATACCTGGGATTTCTCCAGAAACAACTGGAATCTGAAGCTGGGGACAGTGAAGTCTGGGTTGACCTGCTTGGCCTGCTGCCACCTTAACCATCACCAGTAAAAGCAGACAAGAAGATGAAATGAAAGAGTGATGAGAAAAAAACATAGGCACAAACTCAAAAGCATGATGGCCTGTAAAACTAGAGACATACAACTCCGAGGAAGGAGATAAAAAAGTCTGTGAATAAAATATCTTTCTAAATAACCATTACAGATTGGTGTGCACAAGCTAGAAGGTGACATGAATATACTCTGTAATTAGTGACAAGTAAGAGGAGATACTATTTTCAAAAGTGAAGCATGGTGAACAACAAAAACAAACAATAGATAAGTAGCTTTATTACAATACAGCAAAAACTATGGTTGATATTTAGGTTTAGACAACATATAAGAAAAATAGAGAACTAGATCTTGGTAAGGATTACCAGGGTGCTAGTGTAAGACGCACACTACATGCACAAACTCTACAAATATGAATAGAAATTCAGTTGGCCAGAATAAGGCCAACAATGTACAATACCACAGAACAGATGAAATATGAACTGATATTCTGTTTCATTTGGCTAACCTGTTTAAGTAAACACAGTATATTTCCCTTTCTCATGAACATTGGCTAGTCCAGAACAGGACATGACCTCACTCATTCGCAGAGAGTCATTCTAAACTTCCTAATTAACCTAACCTGTAAATCTTTGAGAGAAAAACTAGGAAAAAACTTCACACTAACAGTGACTTGGTTTAGATTTATACTCAGGACTCTTGAGCTATGAGGAAGCAACACTACCTACTGTGCCATTCTACTTCATTCCTAACAGTTTCTTACTTATAACATCTTAGTTGGAATAAAATTCAGTATAAAATTCGGTATATGTGGACGTTGGAAATGCTAAATTACCTGGAGGGTGACTGACCCAATTCCAGTATCTTCAGGCATAAGACAAAAGTCAACTTTGCACAGGGCACCATTTCATCTCACGGCACATTCACCCAAACCAGGTCAATTTAGCCTCAACAGTTAACTCGACCTGAATATTATTAAATAGATAAAGTTAATGCACTCATTCATTCAATTTCTGAATATGAGTGTAATGCATCCAGGATAGGCCCCAGTACCCTGAAACACTGTTAAACATTCATATTATGTTCAGTACATAAGTGGGAAATGTGTAGCCAAAAGACTAGGGATGCTCTGAACATAGGCTTTTTTAACAGATAAAAATGTGAAGTTCTGCTTATCACAAATGTTTCTATTAGACTGCCAAGACAAGGTGGAAACTGGCAATTCATATTTATTCAGGAAAACAACTGAAAATGACCACTTTGAGCAACAACGTACCTCGTCATAAACATTTTTCTGGATGCTATGATTGATAAAACCAGTTTAATTAGTCCATTCTAGGTGGTGACCTAAAGTTGTCACTAATATTTGTAGGTATATGAATGTGTTTGGTCTGATTTGGTGAACATACTATACAAACATATTGAGTACAGCTAATATGCTTTTCCAATGAAATGTGAAAAAGACACACTGCTTCTGGACTAACAAAGCAGGATGGCAGGACGTATTTCTAAAAAACAATCACACTCCTTACATTCCCCCAGAAACACTCTTCAATGTACTAATGGACTCAGCCTCAATTGCTTCTTAACATTTTATTAAAGGCAATGGTTCTCAATTGATAATATAAGTTAATATAACCTACAAGTTAATATAACCTGTATAGTTTATATTTGTGGGAGATTTTCATGGCTATTAAGCTTTATGGTTTCTCAACTGAGCAACTGCTCTAAACACTACACAAGAGTTACTTCTGTTTAAATATATTAGTCTGGAATAGAAGAGGGGGCAGACCACCATTTTTTACACCTTCTCTCAATGCAGGAAAGACTTGTAACTTTATTGCTTTCCATCTACACTCTAGAGGTGTTCCCATTAAAACAACATATATTTCTTTGTTCACTAATCACTTGTATTTTGCATGGTCATACTGTATCTAAGGTTGTCACTTGGGGACACATTAAATTATATGTAAAATTATGTACTGTACATGTACATTGTTCCCCAAAACTAAGTTTAAGTTTCTTAAAATATCTTCTGAGTTTCTTGTGTAGATGCAGTTTGGATGCAGCACTATTTTGGCTTTAATTTGATTGTACTTGTAAAGGCATGCACAAGTCAAACAGAATTAGATTAGATTTGTTAGATTAGATAAACTTTATTAATCCCAAAAGGAAAATTAAAATGTATACAGCAACATCAGCATAAAAAGATGTAGATTCATAGGACAAACAATACAATCAATCAATAGATAGATAGATAGATAGATAGATAGATAGATAGATAGATAGATAGATAGATAGATAGATAGATAGATAGATAGATAGATAGATAGATACTTTATTAATCCCAAGGGGAAATTCACATACTCCAGCAGCAGCATACTGATAAAAAAACAATATTAAAAACAAAAAACAATATTAAATTAAACAGTGATAAAAAAATGCAGGTATACAGACAGACAATAACTTTGTATTATGTTAACGTTTAACCCCCCCACCCCTCCCCAGGTGAAATTGAAGAGTCGCATAGTGTGGGGGAGGAACGATCTCCTCAGTCTGTCAGTGGAACAGGACAGTGACAGCAGTCTGTCGCTGAAGCTGCTCCTCTGTCTGGAGATGACACTGTTTACTGGATGCAGTGGATACTCCATGATTGACAGGAGCCTGCTGAGCGCCCATCGCTCTGCCACAGATGTCAAACTCTCCAGCTCCATGCCAACAATAGAGCCTGCCTTCCTCACCAGTTTGTCCAGGCGTGAGGTGTCCCTCTTCTTAATGCTGCCTCCCCAGCACACCACTGCGTAGAAGAGGGCGCTCGCCACAACCGTCTGATAGAACATCTGCAGCATCTTATTGCAGATGTTGAAAGACACCAGCCTTCTAAGGAAGTACAGCCGGCTCTGTCCTTTCTTACACCGAGCATCAGTATTGGCAGTCCAGTCCAATTTATCATCCAGCTGCACTCCCAGGTATTTACAGGTCTGCACCCTCTGCACACAGTCACCTCTGATGATCACGGGGTCCATGAGGGGTCTGGGCCTCCTAAAATCCACCACCAGCTCTTTGGTTTTGCTGGTGTTCAGTTGTAGGTGGTTTGAGTCGCACCATTTAACAAAGTCATTGATTAGGTCCCTATACTCCTCCTCCTGCCCATTCCTGATGCAGCCCACAATAGCAGTGTCGTCAGCGAACCTTTGCATGTGGCAGGACTCCGAGTTGTATTGGAAGTCCGATGTATATAGGCTGAACAGGACCGGAGAAAGTACAGTCCCCTGCGGCGCTCCTGTGTTGCTGACCACAATGTCAGACCTGCAGTTCCCGAGACGCACATACTGTCGTCTGTCTGTAAGATATTCCACGATCCATGCCACCAGGTATGAATCTACTCCCATCTCTGTCAGCTTGTCCCTAAGGAGCAGAGTTTGGATGGTGTTGAAGGCGCTAGAGAAGTCTAGAAACATAATTCTTACAGCACCACTGCCTCTGTCCAAGTGGGAGAGAGAGAGGGATCGGTATAGCATGTAGATGATGGCATCCTCCGCTCGCTCCCACCTTCTCCTGGTATGCGAACTGCAGAGGGTCGAGGGCGTGGCAGACTTGTGGCCTCAGGTGGTGAAGCAGCAGCTGCTCCATGGTCTTCATTACATGCGACGTCAGAGCGACAGGCCGGAAGTCATTCAGCTCACTAGGACATGATACCTTTGGGACTGGGGTGATGCAAGATGTTTTCCAAAGCCTCGGGACTCTGCCCTGTTCCAGGCTCAGGTTGAAGATGCGCTGTAGAGGATATACATAATAATATAATATACAGATAAACAAATAATAAATGTACAGTATATTGTGCAAAAACAGCACATTAAAGATTTTAATCATTTAGTGTGGGGCATCGGGAGGAAGCATTGAATTGCAGTGGGCAGAAAAGATCCCCAGAGGTACTTCTTTACACACTGTGCAGAAATGAGCTTGTGGCTAACTGTGCTCCAAGAGAGTCCCTCCTGGAGGGGATCGAGTGGATTTTTCATAATGCCATCCAATTTTGCCACTATTTTGCATCATTTGAGCTTAACTTGCTTATGTAGAGATGCTTTCATTTGGTGGCATAATACTTAAATTGTGCTGGAAAATAGACAGTTTCATCTTTGGCTCAGATATGTTTTCTTTTTAAATTATGTTCTTACTGCCCTTTATTATTTTTGTACATTTCATTATTATGTTTTTGCTTTCTTTTTCATAGGTTTCTACAATAAAATTGTTCTATTTATTAATTTTGTAGTCTGATTTCATATTAATAGTTCATCAATGTCTTCCTTTATGTTATGTGCCTTGTGTATTTCAAGTTCAGCCACTGCTGTGGGCCTCCCCCAGACCTAAACTGTATGAGACTAAGCCAGCTTCAGTGCTAACACCGGGACTCTACTGGATCACAAACTGGTTTTGTGTTTCCTTACGGTTTGACTTTAAATTCTTCCCTCTTTTTCTCCTTTGTTGCCCGTGTATAAAAATATATTTTGTTAATGTTGTGTTACATGCAGGATTTATTTCCTGGCTTGTGCTCATTTTCCTTTTTGTTGTTTTTTAAGTGTTTTTAAGTTAATAATATTATGTTTATTTATTACTTAATATTAAAAGTCCCTCCACTCTTTCTGTTTTGTGGGTGGAACCCCAAGATGTGGGGCCACCCTGAAGTGAACACTGTCGGGACCACCCATAGCGTTTATCGTGAGGTGAAAGAGAAGGACTCAGTAGTGGATCATTAGGAGTTGCTTGGTGTTTATTTTGAATATTGTTTTCCTTTTGATTTTTTGAATTTCTTGTCTACACAAGCAGTGGCGTAGCGTAGTGGGGGCGGCAGGGGCAGCCCGCCCCGGGCGGCACTTTTAGGGGGCGGCAAAATTCTTTAGAATTACTGTATATTTTAGTCTTTTAAATTGAAATACCTAAATAAGGGGGCGGCGGAATTTTCCTCCACCCCGGGCGGCTGACACCCACGCTACGCCACTGTACACAAGTTCTTTTTGCCCTTATTTTTTCGCTTTTCCTATTTTATGTCTAAAATAAATTCTTCAATTTATAAAGATTCTTTGTTTAGATTTGTCTAATATAGCCAAAGGAGTTATAGTTCTTCTCCCTAGAGAGGCTTTTTTTGTATAGATTAATACTTTAAAGACATTTTGTGAAATTTAAATGTCAGCTCCTCAGTTTGAGCCTGTGTAGATATTAACTGGGGGCTGGCAACCTGGGATAAGGCCATTTCTGACCAGGTCTATGAAAACATGGGCCTGCTTGTGGAGCATTTTTGAAGCCTCATGACACTTCTCCATGTTTGAGACTCCAAATCACAGGTCAGGTCAGGGAGCATGCACTGGTAGAGTGTGTTGCCGCATCCACCCCATGATGAAACAGAACGGGACCCCTGTTGTTAAGCCCCCGGCAGACACACATTCCAGTCCCACCTCCTGGAAATGACCATCTATCTGCCACAGCCAGGTGTTACATGAGTCTCCACTTGGCATAGTCCAGACACTCGGGTCCTCAACAATGAGGATCCTGTGAGCTTGATCACCCTCAGGAAATCGCACCACTTGGCTGTAGTGCTGTAACTGACGCTACTTCCCAATGTGCCTCATTCAGGACTCCATGAGCAACCGCTCATTCAACACAAAGTCAAACCAGTGAGTATCTAACAATTTTCCAAAGAGACACAATACCAAAAGAGTCTAGTCAGGTCACTGGATAACATCCATGTGTCACACCCATGTAGCAAAACAGGAAGCACCAAGACTCTTCAGAGTTCTCCAAATCACAAAAATTAATATATTTTGTTAATTTTATTCCACTATTCCTTTATGAGTTTCTTTATATTTAGAAGCTTGCTCCTTTTTTGTTGGGCCTGTGTAGGCCAAACATCTGCTTATACAAGCAGGGGTAAAACTGATTTTGGTTGCTGGGACTCAATAACAGTTTGGAAATCTGGTGTTTTGAAGAGAGGTTGGGTCATAACAGTATGATTGTAATAATGGGCTGGACCTTTAACAATATAGCCAAACTGTACTGAGTTATCAGGGTGGTTCTTCTTTTGATTCCTTTATGTTAATATTGTTGGTCATTTAGTTTCTCTGTATCTGTGTGTCTTCCTTTATGTTCCGTGTGGTGGTCCCTCAAGAGGTGAAGCTACCTGCTCATCATCTTCAAGAAACAGCCCCAAGATCCATAAAGATGGGGACAACCCACAGTCAATTTGAGGTTCAATCTGAATGCCCTTATGGTGTAATAAGTTTCTCTAGTGATTATCTGTTATTGTTAGTGTGTGTGTGTGTTTCTAATTTCTGGATTGTTTACCTCTGTGCTCTGTATTTGACTACTCTTTGGATTTGTGGTTGAGACATTGTTCGCCTTCGATTGCCATTGCCTTTTCAGCAACTTCTTTTGCTTCTTCTGCTCAGTGGAGGTTTGTTTTGATACAGAGCAATTTTGTAAAATATACCATTTATTTATAAAGATTCTCAATTGCCCTTGGGATTTTGGCAGTATTTTCTCCTCTAGTTGGCATTTTGAGTATTTCTGGAACTTTTGTACTCTCTAGATCATAACAATTATTAGATCAGACATTAAGCTGCTGATTGGTTTGTAAATTAGTACTAAAAATCATGCTACATTCTGTCTTAATTCTTATGAGAGCACTTCTGAGGAAGAGAAATCAGCTACATTGTTAGAAGCTCATGTGTCCTTTCACATTTTCGCATTTTTTGATATTTTCCCAGTTGTTGCATTGTTTTTATTATTTCTGGTCCTTATGATGGTAATGTTTTGTTTTTGTGGTATTCACCATTTTGTATTATTTCTCAACTTAGCAACTATATTGTTTATAGCAGCAGCAAAGAGCTCATTACTAACGAGCCCCTCGCCAGTCACATGAGCAGTGTTTGCCTCACATCTCGTTCTTTCGTTCAAGAGAGAATCAGTTTATATTTCCTTTATTTATAATTAGATTTTCTATATGTACTTGTATTTTAAATATTCTGTGTTTTATTCTATGTGTAGTATTTGTCTTTCACGTCTTTAAATTAAATCAATCTGTAAGTTTTGAAAAAAATAAATGTTTCATTGTTGGTGATATGTACTATGAAGTTAGTCTACGATGGTTGTGTCTACTGAAATGGGCAGACTTTGTTTTGTGAATATTCACTAAATAATACGGTATAACAACTATTTATATAGCATTACATTGTATTAGACATTATTAGTAATCTAAAGATTATTTAATGTATATGGGAGGATGTGCGTAGGTTATATGCATTTTATATAAGGGACTTGTGCATTCATGGATTTTGGTATCTGCGGGGGGGACCGTGGAACCAAAGCCCCATGGATACCAAGGGATGACAATATCTGCAGAAAACTTAGTCAGAAGCACACAAACTCTACAAAGATGGTTTCTTGGTATGCATTTAGACATTAGACATTAAAGCTATAAGACACTGACATTAATCATTGTATCATACTGCTGTCCTCCTTCTATCAGATGACCCATAATGTACATTTGTTTAAACTGAAAGATGAATTTACTTCAGTCGTCTTTAAAAAGTTGCAGTTAAATATGTATTAGTACACTAGGAAATTTCATTGTATGTTTTTAAATAAATGGAAACAAAATCATAGTGACTGTTTCATTTCTACTAGTTTCACGTGTAAATACAGTTAAAAAGGGAAAGGCAGCAGCACAGTGGTACATTCATGAAATAAGTAGGAAAGTAAATCTCCAGCAGTTTGTGTAACTGTGGCAGATTCTTTTGGGTGTCTCCCTACTCAGTGTGTTTCGACATATCATTCTTTAGAGATAACAAATAGCATAATTTAATCTATTGTAGGCAAGCAAATAATTATCATCAAAATAAATTTCCACAAGAAAGAAAACAATGACACACAGGAACCAACAACAAGCAGTTACAACAACCCCACCAATAAATCCACATGGACACCAGAAGCTGGCAGAAACTCCACCCTGGATAATTATATAGACTGCTTCCGACAGAGTGAAAACAGGAATCTTAAACAGGCAGCAAAATCGAATAGAAAACATTACTGTTGATGAGTGGAGAGCCATATATTCACTAAGGGAAAATACAGAAATCATTATCAAACCAGCAGACAAAGGGGATGCTTTAGTCATCATGAACACATCCGATTATATACAGGAGGCACAAAGATAATTGTCCAATACTATGCATTATTACAAAGTACAGGAGGACCCCACAGATCTCTACAAAAAGGAACTAAAAAAGATAGTAAGTAGCTTTCCTCTTGACATCAGGGATCATGTAAACAATTTAATTCCTGAGAACCCTAAAATGGGTTACTTCTACATGCTTCCTAAAATCCACAAAGAAGGGAACCCAGGAAGGCCTATAATCTCAGGAACTGGTTCCCTTACAGAAAATGTTTCAGGTTGGGTGGAGCACATCCTTAAACCCCTCGCCCACAATACAACCAGCTACATCCAGGACACCACTGATTTCTTTAAAAAACTGTCTGCTTTAGGCCCCTTACCTGAGGGAACCTTACTGGCCACAATGGATGTTGAGGCACTTTACACAAACATCCCCCATGATGATGGTATATTGGCATGTGAAATGTACCTCAAACAACATGATTTACCCACAGAGTCAGTTATACAAATGACAAAATTCACTCTGACACATAATCTACTCTCTTTTGGACAAGACTTCTACTTGCAACAAATGGGGACTGCAATGGGCTGTCGGTTTGCACCTCACTATGCAAACCTATTTATGGCAACATTGGAGGAAGATTTTATGTCAATGTGCATCTTAAAACCAATGTTGTATCTCCGTTACATAGATGACATCTTCATAATCTGGACTGCCGGTGAGAAGGACCTCATCCATTTTTATAATGAATATAATTCTTTCCACCCCAACATAAATCTGAAGCTGTATTATTCAAAAACAGAAGTCAGCTTCCTTTACACTACCATTCAACTGAAAGACAACACCCTTGTAATTTCTGTTTTTCACAAACCGACAGACAGTCGGACGTACCTGAGAAGTGAAAGCTTCCACCCCAAGCATATAAGGCGCTCCAAATTCTATTGCCAAGCAATACGATACAACCATATTTGCTCAGACCTGACAGACCAGGATAAACAAATGCAGGAGCTCAGACAAGATTTCATCAGACAAGGTTATACCCCTAAAACAACAGACACTCAAATAAGAAGAGCTACTGCCATACCCAGAAACAACCTTCTGGAATATAAAAACAAAGACAACAAGAACCTCATCCCCCTTGTTGTCACCTACAACCCACATCTTGAAACACTTTGAAAAATTATAAAAGAACTTCAGCTAATGTTACACATGTTAGAAATGTATTTCTAGAAACTCCCCTCCTGGCAATCAGACAACCACCAAACCTTCAGCAACTAATTGTCCGAAGCTCCCTAAGCGAACCAACAGAAAACGGCACATCACCCTGCCTACAGAAAAGATGTAAAACGTGTGCTCACATTTATAATAGAGACCATGTAGTCATACCACACTGCAGACTAGAACATCGCATAAAGGGATCATTTTCCTGCAGATCATCTAATTTGGTCTGCCTAACTCTTTGTATGAAATGTCCTGACACTGCACTCTATGTGGGAGAAACTGGACAAACACTCCGCCAAAGAATGAACTTACACAGGTTCCACATCAAGCATGGCAACACAGATGTTCCTGTAGCGGCCCACTTCAACAGCCATGGACACAGTGAGGGGGACTTTAAAGTCACAGTGCTTATGGGCAACTTCAGAATACAGCCAGAGAGAAAAGAATGGGAAGTTAATTTCATGTTAAAATTTAACACATTACAACCTGGTTTAAATAGAGACAACAGTTTTATGGCCAGATATGAGGATTGTTTGCATCTCTCAGACTGACACAGACACCCTGTCTACAGGCCCACATTGTTTTGAAAAACTCATCAGAAACTTGAAAAGACTTTGTTGGACAGTTATCTTATCCAAAGATCTTGACCATACATTGTTCTTCTCTCTCTTGTTAAATTAACCCTAGCCTGAATGAATCTATTAATTTTTTACATTTAAAATGTCTCATTTAAAGATTTACCAATGTTGTTTCTTGTCCTAGAGTGTGTATATAAACACAGGGAACTCCATTTCTGTATTACATCTTGCCTGAAGAAGGGGCCTGAGTTGCCTCAAAAGCTTGCATATTGTAATCTTTTTAGTTAGCCAATAAAAACAGTAATTTTGCTTGACTCCTCGAAACACACAATCTAAAACTAATGCTTGTTTTTTCCAAAAGTCCAAAAGTTTAAAGTATAATGTTTGAGCCACTACTCCACACTGTCAACACTTATGTGTTGCACTGCACCATGCTGCTGGTGGTGCCTCTTGCCGCTGAACACAAGTTTACACTTGTGAAAAAGCAATTCATACTTTAAAAAATTTGACAAATCCACAAGGACAGTGATATTGAATACCGCCTCATTCTCCTGGAGATATGAAACAGCAGCAAAAATCACTGTGCTATTGTGGTGTCCATGAAATTTATCTATATAAATATATGTCTATGGTCTGAGGGGGGGGGGGGGGGGGGGGGGGCTGTTCGCTCACATGCCCATCTCGATTTGAGTAGGTCTACCTCTTGCCATGTTGTTGGGGTGTACCTTGCCTGTGCTTAACTAGCGATATCGGTTTGTTCAATAGACATTATCATCTTCAGCTTTTTAAGCAGTAACATTTGACATTTTTGAGAGAGAGATCAGAGCTACATGTGTTTTACAGGGTAGCTGCTGATTGCCAGAGATATCACGGCCACTTTTCTCTCCAAGCGGGGGGACGCTGACCCATCAGAGCTGAAAACGATCAGATACAGTGCCAACGTTTGACGTTGGAACATACCTACCTCCCGCTTGGCCACAATTACACTTTTTTAAATTGATTTTTAAAGTTTGTCCTGTTTCACTACTACGTGGGCAGAGCCACAGGTCACAGCTAGTGCATAATATGTATAATCTATTGAAACTTTCAAAATACTCAAAAATGTTCCTGAAATTCTTATGAAAGAAAAAAAAATGTGATTCCAACTCAGAATGTCTTAGATATGTAGCAGAATGGCAGGGTGCAGTTATTTACTTTGGAAATCGGGGCGGAGTGGTGGCTCTGAGGCTAAGGATCTGCGCTGGTATCCTGAAAGTTGCCGGTTCGAATCCCCGTCACTGCCAAAAGAGATCCTACTCTGCTGGGTCCTTGAGCAAGACCCTTAACCTGTAATTGCTCCAGGGGCGCTGTACAATGGCTGACCCTGCGCTCTAACCCCAAGGGGTATGCGAAAACTAACAAATTTCTAATACGAGAAATCGTATAAGACGAAATAAAGAACAAAAAAAAACAAAAAAAAATAGTGATACTCAGAATTAGGAGTGTAGGTGCAGAGAAAAGCCATGTGGCCATGGAGTGCTAAGGAAGGATTGAATTAAATAATTATGTATGTGCAAGTGAGTGATTTGCACAGACATCCCTCATTAGCAGTTTTGTGTGTCAGTAAGTGGAGCGCCTACAGTAAAAGATATATAATTTCTGAGTAAAGGTAATGGTGGGGGTAAAGTCTGACAGAGGGATGGATCGATTCTGAAAAGGAAGAAGAATGAGGGAAAGAGAGAGTGAAATCTGGGGAGTGCGAACAAGTGTCGGATAGCTGTAGCAGTTGCAAATGAGTGTCTGGGGATATGAAGCATGTTGTCCCATGGAAGGGATCAACGAGCTTAGAAAATACTGTACAGTACTCATGGAAACTCTGCAGGTAACGATGTAGGTGGCTTTGGGGGAGAGCCGGGCTCATTATGTCTCACTGTGGAGACCAAAGAGCAAGTGTGGGAGCCAAAGAGGCCGCAGTTTGGTGGGATTGAGTCAACTGGGCATATTTCGGGTGGTTTGCAGGAGAAGATGTTCTCGAGAGAGTCTGCTAAAGGTGATTGAAAACTATCCATCAATGAAATAGGCTGGCTACATAGTAAAATGCAAGCTCCGTCACCTAACAGGAGACATACTGTATTTGAACATAAACTCACTTTACACAGAGTTGACAGAAAAAAAGAGGGTACTGCTGGAGAGGGCAGAAAGAAACTGATGAGTTCTCCTTCTTGATCATTCTTGCCAGTAAGGACCATGAGTTACAACCTGATGGAGTACACAATACAGACTGGAACAGGCAGTGTAATGAAGTGGGGTGTGCTTCAGTGAATCAAATAGAGTTCCTGGACACGATTAGAGCAAAGCTAGAATGACACAGTGTATCCTTTCATGGCACACTGCACCCTTTATATAAATTAAGTGGCTTTTTTAGTCACCAGAACTCAATCAAATCAAAAGAAAGAGCTATTCAAAGTGGTGTCTCAACACCATCTAACCTGAAACACACATGAGTAAATAAATACTGCAGTTGACCTGTGCCATTCATTCAACACTTTGTGAAGAACCCAGTAAAGTGGGATTCATTTTAGCTAGTGAAACAGATTAAAACTATCCTACTGAAAATGGAGGAATGTCATAGTTATTGAAAAAGAACCAACTAATCTTATGAACACAGTAATGTTCACGTGATTATTTAAATTCCATTCATTAATCGAATCAAAATAGTTTATGAGCATCGATAAATTACAAATGTGATGCCCATCTAAAATAAGGAAGGAAAAATAATCTTGATAATGACAGGGAAGCACATCCATGTAATATCATAGTGACAGGTAAAATAAAAGATTTGTTAATCCGACTACAATTCTACAGTAATGAAGTGTTTTCTAACTTTGGCTATGACAAATCAGCATGTTTGCTCATTTACATTGGTAGCAAAATATAAATCACTGAAAGAAATGATTTGGTCATATTTTCTTTAACTTAATTTTATGTATTAGTATCTCCCTTACCTCCCACATCCCCAAGATATGCTGGTTAATTAATGGTGATTCAAAACAGGTCCTGTAGGAGTATACTGTAAGTTGCCTCGAAAGTTTGCATATTGTAATCTTTTTAGTTAGCCAATAAAAGGTGTCATTTTGCTTTGCTTCTCACATCAGAATAAATATAAAGACAGAGCAGAAACATAATTATTCAAAACAACAAAGGTCCATCCATAAATCTTCCAGTAGTGCTATCAGGTGTTAATGGGACATACTGATGGTTAAGCATTACTGTTTGTATCATCTCACATATTTTTCTGCTTGTTTGTCTAACATCTCTGTTACAATGCACCATTTCAGCATCACCTCTCCATTTCTATTCAACCTCCATCAGACCCTGATACTTGTCATTTTACGGATAGTTTGTTTGCAATTAGAGTGTCCATGAGTATCCTACTTCTGATTGAAAAATCAATCTTGTTGGGCATTTGTAGCAGGGCCACATAGGGGGTTTTTGTTTTGATGTAAGAATGTCCTGTTGAGTATTTGTTAAATGTGAATGACAACATTGGGTGTGCCGATTTCTGTTTGTAAATTGGGGTCAGTGTCTTTAAACAGGTTTGCACTGATGAGAAGAAGCTTGTGGGATTTGTAGTTTGTGGTTTGTATGCACTGTACCAATAAAACCGGAAGAGAAGGATGTGGCGGGACTTTTTGAGTGGACCATTTTCTAATCAACATCATCCGCAGCAGCTCCTAAACATTTTCAGTTACTGGACATTTGTACCGGAGAAGGATGATGCTCGGCCACCAGATGTAAGGATGGCGGTGGGTTCTTTTCCTCCCAATCCAGCCCTTCGATACTCTTGGATAAGAGACTTGCCTCCGAAGACTATTCTTCTGGTCTCCAGTACTAGGACAGAATTTCACTATCCATATTCCAGGAAGCAGTTTATCGAATAGGAGCGTTCCGCACTTCTTTCCATCATTTAACCCTAGTTTCCATTTCCAGAATCACCCCCATCATTTACAGTAAGGACTTTTTTTTCCAGGACTGTAATTATCATTGTGTGGAGGTTTGTTTGTGGGGTGTGTTTAGTATTTTTTGTATTTGTAAATAGTTACTCTAGCAGATAAGGATCATTTTATATATTTGTGTGTTTGGTGTATTTAATCTTAAGGGGCTTTTTCCTGGGTGTTGTTAATATTCGGGTGGAAGGGTTGAAATTTGGTAGGACTTAGGTGTTGGCCTGATTTTATCCGTCTCTCATTTTAAAAGCGTAGTGACTTCCTTGCTACACAAATCTGGTAACACCCTCCGCACAAGCTATAAGCTGGGGGTTTGTGTGCTACACATTTATCAGTTTGTTTTTTGGATCCATAAATTCATGATTGTGAGTGTGCAGCAGTGATATTCTCATAACGAAAACGAGAACTAGAACTAAAAATATTGTTTTTCATTTTACAAGAATGAGAACTGAAATTAAGGCAAACAGAGAAACTAAAACTAAATAAAAATAAAAATTAGTAATATGTGAGCGAACTAAACGAGAATTGAGTAAAGATGAAAAAAAAAACAGCAATAGCATTTTGTTCAGTCCGGTTCAGTCGTGCAGAGGGGTTGTCTGTTGGTCGCCCTGAGCGTTCAGTTACGTTGCGCTGTTCTCTAAGCGGTGATCTTGTAACTTGGCTTAGTATAGTCACATGGCACAACTTCCATAAATGTCTGTTTGTTTGTTGAGCACATTTGGTTCGTTGGGTTGAAGCAGTAAGCACGTGTGGTTGACAATGGCAAGTTTTGCACAGATGTTTGCAGGTAGAAAGCGAGAAAGTAATGTGTGGAAATTCTTTAATTACAGTGCAGATGATAATAAAAGCAAATGTAGCATGCGAGAAGAAGAAAAGAGTCTGGATTAGTACTTAGTGGAAGTCCAGCACTTCTCTGTCATCATGACTGCACTTCATAAAGGGACGTGCAGTCTCACCTGTCATCATGAAAAGTAAAATAACTAATAATCATAACATAAAACATATTTGTCCACCTGCGGTGGGCTGGCGCCCTGCCCGGGGTTTGTTTCTTGCCTTGCGCCCTGTTTTGGCTGGGATTGGCTCCAGCAGACCCTGTGACCCTGTAGTTAGGATATAGCGGGTTGGATAATGGATGGATGGATATTTGTCCACTGGTTTGTGCTATAAATTTGTTTTCTGTATGATTCCAATAATTTTGATCATTTTTTATAGTCAAAATTGCTGAATTTGGGCATTTCCTGATCAAATATTGGGGAGAAACATGAGGTGCGTCAGCAACGAGATGAGCCTCGGACTGTGCTCTCCCTCACACACTGGGATGATGCATGCAGTTGTCGTGTGGCTGTTGCTGTCTGTCTGTATGTTGCCAATATAATATTTGCATACACGTTTATTATACACCCTGACTTTCCAAAGTTTGGCTAATATCTTTCATGAATGTGTGTGACATATTTAGTCTTGCTGATCAGACATACAACCGGAGTGAAAAGGCACAAGGTGAAGCAGACAGTACTGTGCCGCCCTGAAGGGGGCGCATGTGAGCCCATCAGGTGCTCGTTGCTGTTGTTCTTCTACGCAGAGGCTCAGGGCGCCAATAAGTTAACGATATCAGAAAGTCAAGTACACTGCAGTGGTCCGTTTATTTTTATTTTTTGTTCCGATTGACTGCCAAAATGGAAGGTTAAGACTTTTAAAACTAAAGGAAATTAAGGAGGACTTTTACAAGAAAGTGACAGAGATATTCGTGGAGAAGGATAGGCACATGGACTTCATTTACAAAAAAAGGTAACACCATAAACGGTTTTCAATTTTATAAAAAAATGGGATCAGACTAAGAAACAATCCAAAATTTAAAAAACACATTTTGACCTTAAATAAAATATTCTTTTGTTTTTTTGTTATCCTTTTGTTGAATTGTCTGTAGTAAAATTGATTAAAGCATCAGAATTAAAAGATTTTAAAAAGAACTAAATATTTCAACTACGGTCAAAATTGAAATTTGTTTTTTTGTACATCACTCAATACTTCCATTTATATTGAATGAGTATGAATTGTGAAATTGCAACAGCAAATTTAAAACACATAGAGGGTACAGAGCAAATGTGCTCTCTCCACTCTCTCTCGCCACAATAAATGTAACGTTCTTTCTTAGCCAAATATGTACCTTACCTATGTGTGTGTAAAGAATGCTAATGAGATATGAAATTCTGTATTACTAGTAGTCAATGTGCATGCTGCCAACTGAATAGTGAATAAGCTACTCTTTTAGATTCATATATTTGTAACACTGACTCCTAGCCTCACCAGCTACGAACCTCACCGCACATCACTGCTTCAGTACTGGCAGCAGAAATTGTCAACATACCGTCTGCTGGCACCAGTGGCCGAGGACCTCGTCTGTGCACGTGCATTACAGGCGCTCGTCAAGCGGATATTTTCACCGTGTGGCTATCTGTGCAATGGACATCATTGCAACATGAACAAATCTCTAGAAATGCGTGCTTGTTTAAATCTTAACAGCAACGTGCTTGCATGGACTGTTTTCTTGGGTTGAAACATTAGATCTTGCTGACTACACTCATTAGGCCACATAATCTGTTTGATCATTGATAGTCAAGCTGTGTTTAACAGCCTTATGAAGTGAGTGTATTTTATTGACTGAAACATAACTTGCATTGAAATATGTGTAGGCCAGCATTTGTCATTTTACAACAGAAAAAAAACTAAAATTGTACTAATATTATATAAAAAAGTCAGAACTAAATAAAATAAAAACTAAAATTTTAAACATAGAACTAAATACAAATAAAAATTGTTGACTCCACTGAAAAATAAAATGAAATAAAAATAAAAATGAAATGTATAAAATAAAATAAAAACTAAAACTACAATTAATATCAGAACTGAAATATCACTGGCTGCATCATCCAGCCCTGGATATTGTTGTCCATCCCACATGCAACATGCACCCACATTTATTAATACATTCAAATTTAGAATGGCCAACCAAAGTAATAAGTAAAAAAATAAAAACAAGAATACCATAAGATAAAAATTCAAGAGAACTCCACACCGTACGCCATTGTGGAAACACAGGGCCGGTCATAGGTGGTACACCTAGTACTCCTAGTAGCCTTTTAAGGGTAATAAACACTCAGGGATGCAAGTAAACCTGAGGCTGCTAGAAGTTTGATGTCCTTGGATCAAATACAGGACCATCCATGACCTTTAAAATGACCCAGATAGGACCAGGTTGGAGTCTGAAGATATCTCACAACCATTGTGCTTGGAGTCATAATCAGAGATTATGGTGAAGGCTCAACTGACAAGTGTAAGAGAGAACAGGCAAGAAAGAAAGACAACAAGAGGCAGGAGAGAACAAGTGAAGGGACAGCATGTGGTGTGCCTTGTGGTGGCACCTTGTGGTGGCACCTTGTGAGCCATAGCAAATGGATCAATGGGGGATTCAAATCTGCGTGGGCTGCCTCAAAGGACTGCATACATTTGTTTCGCTTCTGTTTTTTCTCTCTCTCTGTGATTCTACTTCCCTTTAGTTTAGTTTGTGTTTAAAAAAGACACCATGTAACTTTTAGCTTCTTGGTCAGATTTAGGGTAAGGGATATTGCCATAAAAATACGACAAAAAGTACACTGGTTCACCAATCTAAGTAAAAAACCTTTTATTATTATTTAATTCTGTTTGTTTGCCCAATAATGCTGCCTCAATAAACCACTTAAACATTAACCACATTCTCACATGATCCAATTAAATTAGTCGGATTCTCACATGTACTGATTATCTCCTCCCTCACTCATCTCATTAAGGCCCTTTGGAAAGACTGTCTCCAATTTCTGAATCCAATCGGCCTCTTTTTTAAGACGGGCCTTTTTAGGAGGTCTGCCTTTCTATTACAGTGTGTTCATTAATTTGGTAATATGGACATTTTATTTTAAACAATTACAAATACATCATCTTCAGTCATACAAATACATTTTTCTTTTACTAATCATTTATGTGTGATTTTTTTAAGCAGGTCATGCTATATTCTGCAACAAAGTGTAAAAAATAAAACAAACCCCAATCTCCTATGCCCAAAGCAACGCACTACTCATACCTGCCCAGATCCCATTATTTTAAAATGATTTTAAATCACTTAACAAAAACATAAAGTGTCGCAGAGAGAAAGAGAAGGGGATGGGGGTAAAAGAGGAAGGAAATCTTCACCTCCACAACTCTCACAACACATAAACACTAGTTAAAATTTTAAGTGTGATTATATCACCCTAAATTGAAAGTCATCACTTTGACATTATTAATTGTTATTCAAGGAAACTCCATCTTGATTAAATTAAAAAAAGGTGATTTACACCTAGGGGCTAGTACATCTTTTGAAGCATTAGATCCTTTTTTCTGGTAAAAATTAAAATAAACTGTAGAGTCATCAGATAGAAGCACCAGAGGGAGAAACATGAAGTAAAGACTTATCAGCGAGGACAAGAAATGACACAGTGTGTTTGAGAAACAGCAAATATTAAGACAGTTATAAGGCATCTGTATGAATATCTTGAACATCTCAGAAATACAGATGACCTAAAAGAAAGGACAATGTCCATCCTTTGGTGCATTTAGGAAACAAGGCATTGCCTGGATATAAAACCTACACAGTACACTGGTAATTGGGTTTTTATTTAATAACAAAATATTCTGTACAAATGTAACAGGAATTTTTTCAAAGAGCAGCTAAAGTCTCAGGTCTCTTCAAATTAGATACACTCTCTCATTCAATTAAGCTCAAGTAGCTGTCCTGGCTTTTCATGGCTGCTGCCATCTTATAACACGTTTATTTTAGTTATGACATAAACATATAGCTGTAGCACAGAGGAATATATGATGTTTTTACCTGCGGATCTCACCCATCCGGGAAATGGACTGTTTGTACCACTGCCTTCGGGAAAGCGGTAGAGAAACATAAAAACACGTAGCAGCAGACTGAAAGACAGCTTTTTCCCAGAGGTGTGAAGTCCATCTGCCCCTGCTGATACACACACATACATCTACCCCTAACCTGCCCCCCTGTAGACACGCACACGCACTTTCCCTCGTAATCAAACACACACACTCGTATTCCTCCAGACCCATGGACACAGATCACTGGTCTCTGCAGGCAAACTACCTCAGGAAAAGGCTGGACTTGATGAGGTTTTATTGCTGCTGTCTTTTATACTTATTATGTTTATTTTATTATTTATAGTGTATTATGTATTTTAAGTATTCTGCCTTGAAGCCGAGTCCTACCAACAAAAAATTTCGTTATGTATATGCATAATGACAATAAAGAATTCTATCTACATTATGTCACTGTATCCAGCAGAGAGCACTAGCTCCCTGGGAATGAGTTCTTTTGTAATTGTGTTGTGTTACATAACCTGAAACTACCTTAGTGATACGGCGGTAAGAAATCACATAGGAGAAATAGCTTAGCTTTGTTTAATGATGGCTTACGCTGCATAACAGACGAAGGAAGCCGATGGCAAGAACCCAGTACAGGAGTGGGGGCCCGATGTGTCGAATTTGCCATTTTCGCCATTGCAGTGGAAGGATTTTCAGGATTGGATAACCTTATTTCTGATCCATACGTCAGCTTCAAAGGTGTGCCAGGCAACGTTACAAGACTTTATACTCTTTCTTCATGTGGAGGCCCCCACTTAGGTGAATCATGCCATTCCAAACAAAGCAAAGAGGATACAGTTTCATGCTGACTTTGACACACAAAAATGGTATGTCACAGTCCTCAGTCTGACTGCCCGTTCCGCAGTTGTGTCTGTCTGTCTTGTCTTATAATGCTTGCCTTGCAGTTCTTTATGGTGAACCCCTGTGCTAAATCTGGCTCTGTGTCAACTGTGCATGTGAGTAGAAAAAGATAGATTTAGAAGATATATTTTCACAGAGTACAGTGGCATATTAAACTTATGCTTATTACAGTCACAGGATGTGCGAATTAATTTAATCAGGATAGGAAATTGTTTTGTTTTTGCACCCAGTGATTGAAATCCAGGGCATGTTATAAACAAAAAGCGGCATTTGGAAGAGTGTACAAAATAACATTTAATCTGATTAGAATGGTGATTAAGCCTCATCAATAGGAAAGAAAGTGACGTATAGATTCAGTTTCCTTTCTTTTCATTAGAAGAAGTTGTCATACATAAGCAATAAGCAATATATTAAAGAAAACATAGAAAGTGTGAATAAATTTACTAATGTCAGCACACCACTTAAGCGGACAGTCAATTGTTAGCATAATTCCATGTTACAACTACCAGATAAATGCAATATATATTCATGTGAAAAAATATGAACATTCTAAAACATCAGCCCTGAATTTTAGCCAGTAATCTATAATAACCCCTCAGTTATGAAAACAGTATATCATCAGCCATCCTTATAATTGTCAGACCTTCAATTTTTTTGTCCACCAATTCTTTCTAAATATTTTGACAAACCAGAACTTTCTAATAAGTAAATACAGTGGTAATTGGGAGCAAGTTAGATCGGTTTTGACAAGTTCAGTTGTTAGACCCCACTTTGCCTGCAGGTTTTTCTTCCAACCAGTTTCCCAAACAGTGTGCCATATTTCCTCTAAATGATCAAACTAACTAGCTGCATAGGAGAGTTTAAGACAGGTGCACTGTGCCACAGCTATCATGTTAATCAATTAATAGGATAATTTAATCCATTTTACCTCGGCGGCAACTGTCACTTACACTAGACAGGATACCAGCCCATCGTAGGGTGAGCACACACTCGCACGTCAGAAGGCACTTCAGCATCGCCAGCTCACCTAACCTGCATGTCTTTCAAAACAGTCCGCTCATTCCCAGAACACCTAACAATTATGCCACGTGTATGTTTTCGAACTTGTTTAAAAATTAAAAGTGTTTATTGTGCCATTAGTATGATAAACAGACAAAAATTGTTTTCTGTCATTTCAATATCCTTAATGAAGCTTGTGTATTTTTTCATAATTAAAAAGTTTGAAATGTACTATTGTAAGTGAGATTTAGGTTATATTGTAACTTTATATTTAAAACAATTTATGACATGTGACTTGGAATGTGATGTAAATATGTAGTAGTATTCTTTAAGATTCCCCTGCCCACACCACCCAAGTCTAAATGCCTTCAAGCCTGCAGGAGTGAATTTGAGAAACACTGGCCTAAGTAACCAGAAAACCAGGAAAAGCAGATTTAAAATTATGGCAATGATGAAAATCTTAAACCAAAATTAAAACAAATATGTGCACATAAATATATATATATATATATATATCCCCAAGTAACATACATACTCGTAAATGCTTTCTGGAGTCCAATGGAAAATTAGCAAACCCGATTTTATTATTTATGAATGAACACAAACATGCCTACAGTAAACTGGCTTGCTTCATTAAAGTAGGTGTCCAATTAAAAGCAGAAGATGGTTGGGAGAAAAATCTGCAGCCACGGTGTGCCTCCAGGACTGAAAATAAGAACCACTGAGTTACATGGTGAGCTGCTGGTTTCGTTCTCATGTGCATCTAAATGTTAAGTGGCAGCTGGTTTAAAAAACAAAAACCAATTGAATCAGTAAGACAAAAAAGAGTTGGTAATATTAACAAGCTGTTTAATAAAATGAAGCACAAAAACATTGCTTGAGCAGTTACTGTATTAGCAGTAACAATTGGTTTCAAATTAGGAAAATGGGTTGGAACAAAAACCTTCATTTACAGAGGCCTAGTGGGCCAGCTTCAAAGAACCCTGAACTAAAACATACAGCACCGTATACAGTATGTACTGTATTTTAGGACCAGTAATATAGTAATGTTGTGCTTATTAGAATTACAACAATGTAGAATGGTGTCAAAACTAAACACAGGTTTGTGTGCATAAAAAGTGCAAAAGGAGGCATGCTTATGGTTTTCCTTTTGCTCATTAATAAAGTTCTCACTTGATCTTGTTTATTTATCTCGTTAGCTCATTGTGAATATTCCCTACTTGCAAACATATGGCATGGTGGGAGTTTTAGATCTGTTTCTCATAAATAAACACCTGTGTCATGGACTGATATACTGTATCTCAGCACTTTGATCTGATACGATCATGGTCACTTATCTTGCATTTGACAAAACGCTGAGAACCACTGACTTGTATTTTCAAACTGATTTCCTAACATCTTGTGGTAGGTAATATTAACATAGTCTCTACTTTAGCTCTCGTAAATTTTATTCTATGCATTTGGCAACTGATTCCATCTGTCACTTGTCTCCCTTAAATGCCCCTGGCACTCCAGTCCCTGCTTTCTTGATTGATATTTATAACTTCTTGTCCTCTGTTCTCTCTGTTAATATTTTTTTTTGCCTCATATACTCTATTTCTTCTGCCAGATCTCTGTGTTCTTACCCATACCTTTATTCAGCGAAGGTTATCTTGTTTGGGTACCATCACTGCAAAACTAATCTTATTCTCTCACTGGACATTTTCTGACTTTCTCTCTCTGTGTAAACTTCTGAAAATCTGCTTTTTTAATCTCGACATTCAAAGGCATGAAGTAATGGATCATGTGATTCCCCTGAAGAGACGTGGCAAGCTGCTATGCATTTGGTAAGGAGCAGGTTAGCCAATGATCCATCTTGTAACACTAATCATAATCCCTAATTCTTCCTCTTTCCTGTTTTTCTCTCTGCTTTTGGGCTTTCTGTGTCTGTTGAGCATCTCTCACTAGTCTACTCAGGAATCATTAACTCTCAATCCTTCAGGAACTCATTGTACAGGCTGGTTTTAGGGGGATGAGTAGGGTTTGGGTGCCACAGGGGGGTTTGTTGTTGTTTACTGTAACTGCTGCTTCGCTGACTGAAAGAGACTGTAAGTATTAAGAGGTCAAAATGTGGTTTATCGGTAGTGTTGCTGGACTCACCCGTCATGGCAGTGTAAGGAGTTTGACAGTGTGGGAGAACCACAAAATGCAGCATTTCCTTTTCCAGAATAAGAAAAAAAGCAAGGAGCCTTCTGAAAGACTTAACCTTGTTGCCTCCGAAAACATGTATGGTGACCACTGCACACTAGGAAGATAACCAGGAGTTGACTGGAGACTAATTTTCACCATGACTGGGAAAACAGAAGGGCCTGCAGACAGTTGCTGGCAATAGCAATGTTTAGTCTGCCTTCCTTAGCCTCCCCCTAAGCAGGGCAAATGCTCTGGAAGAAAGGATAAGATGTAACACTTTGAGCCTATCTACTGAGATGAACACTACATCAGAATGGATTGAATACATTGTTAAAAGTATGTTAAACAAAATAAAGGCAATATGGTTCTTCATCGGTCCTGTAATTGGATTAATGTATCTTGTACAATACAAGATTTTGAATTAGAACAGAATAAACTGCAAAAAAAAACTATTATCTAGCAGCAATATATTGAATTGGACTGAAAAAAGTGAAACACATAGTTAACAAAAATATTTTTATGATTTGAGACAGTCACTAAGGAAAGTTTTGTAATCAATGAGGCATACATCCTGGGAGATACATAATTAATCAATATGAAATTGGATGTGTGCCTATGTCAAAAGAAGGAAAATTGTTTTCTGACATTTTAATATTGCTAGAAGAAATCATAATGTTAAAAGCTTATGAAGACATCCTTACAGCTATAGGGCAACTAGGCAGTAATATCCGAGTTGAGTTAAGAGAATACAATAATTCAAAAAGTAAGAGCTTCACCGCATTCTGGGCTTGTTACAGAGGTGATTTTATCCTTTGGTGGACATTACTCTTTGTTTACCATTACATAAACTCTGACCTTGATGTGGGCAGTCTATTTTAAAACTCTAATTGTCGATTCTCTAAACTATCTCTGCCATGGACTGGTTCTCCGTCCGCATGTCAATCCTAGGCTCTAGTTCCATATTCTTGTAGAACTGCCATTAGACACACTATGGACAATCACAATGAATGCACGTCTCTGAGGCTGCATCCTAGATTGTGCATACCACAGAAACACGAACAGGGGTGCATCCTATATTGCATATGCCACAAGCGAGCCTTTATAGGCTTAATATCAATGCGCAGGCAGTTTAAGCAATCAAAGAGTAACTGTACCTGTTAATTCATTTTGTTTCTGATGTGAATTTATTGACAATACAGCAACGTTTCTCTCCATCAGGTTGATTAAGTATATAAGGTTATCTGTCTGAATTAAACAACTCTTAGTTTCTCTTATGGTTTTATAACTTGTAGAGCTTTAATGTCACATGGTTTTCATTTGTATGTATAGATTTATAGATCATGTCAAAATTAAGTATCATGACACTTTATGTGAATAAATTGACAAACACTATTTGTCAGAAGCAAACAAATTTTATTCAGTAAAACACTCAAAAAAGTTAAATAGATATAATTAGTTTAAATGAAAAGAATGATAAAACACTGACAGTCTCCAACTTACGCAACCATTACACAGGGTGATTAGTTGCAGTATTATAAATATGTCTTAACACATTAGGTTTATCAAGGAACAACATACACTTAGTAGCCATAGTAAGACATTTTAAGCAATCTCTTCCTTGGCAAAGTTCTTCCCTTTTCTAGCTCTTTTATAGCTAGCTCTTGTAACAGTGTCCTGTACTGTATATATGAACATTTATAGGAAGAGCTTTATGAAGAGACCCACATCACTAAGTTAGTCCAGCAGGATATGACTTAATTCTCACGCTGATACAGCGCTTTGGCGCACCCACCACATGACAAATCAACTCAGGATCACAGATTAGGACGTGAGTGCAGCTTTGCAACGGGTGACACCTCAGCACCACACTAATTCAGATGGAATGGAACAATGGAAGGTTTTTATGGTGGCTGGAGGTTTTTCCCTGGAGGTTGGAGGGTCTACTTGCAGTGCTGGATGCAGATTAACGTCATACCCAGGACGGAGCAATTGCAGGTTAAGGGTTAACGGAGTAGAGTCACTTCGGCCGTTTACGGGATTTGAACCGGCAATCTTCTGATTACCAGTGCAGATTCCTACCTCAGAACTACCACTCCGCCGTATTCTCTGCAGCACTGGAAGAAATTTTAGTACTACAGGTGGGAGCGTACAATTGAGAAATAAGATGTAATATAAAAATAAGCTGAACTTTTAAAAACTAACTTTTTTTGGTTGATAAATAAATCTCAGTGACTGTTTTTAAGATACACTCACTATTTTAAATCGGTATCTGCCAACATAGTAATCAATGAGGAAGAAAGACAGCAAAATGTGCTCCAGTCAGGTTGGAAGATGTACAGTGCATCCGGAGAAGTATTCACAGCGCATCACTTTTTCCATATTTTGTTATGTTACAGCCTTATATCAAAATGGAATTAAATTCATTTTTTTTCCTCAGAATTCTACACACAACACCCCATAATGACAACGTGAAAAAAGTTTACTTGAGGTTTTTGCAAATTTATTAAAAATAAAAAAACTGAGAAAGCACATGTACATAAGTATTCAGAGCCTTTGCCATGAAGCTCGAAATTGAGCTCAGGTGCATCCTGTTTCCCCTGATCATCCTTGAGATGTTTCTGCATCTTAATTGGAGTCCACCTGTGGTAAATTCAGTTGATTGGACATGATTTGGAAAGGCACACACCTGTCTATAGAAGGTCCCACAGTTGACAGTTCATGTCAGAGCACAAACCAGGCATGAAGTCAAAGGAATTGTCTGTAGACCTCCGAGACAGGATTGTCTCGAGGCACAAATCTGGGGAAGGTTACCAAAAATTTCTGCTGCTTTGAAGTTCCCAATGAGCACAGTGGCCTCCATCATCCGTAAGTGGAAGAAGTTCTAAACCACCAGGACTCTTCCTAGAGCTGGCCAGCCATCTAAACTGAGTGATCGGGGGAGAAGGGCCTTAGTCAGGAAGGTGACCAAGAACCCAATGGTCACTCTGTCAGAGCTCCAGAGGTCCTCTGTGGAGAGAGGAGAACCTTCCAGAAGGACAACCATCTCTGCAGCAATCCACCAATCAGGCCTGTATGGTAGACTGGCCAGACGGAACCTACTCCTTAGCAAAAGGCACATGGCAGCCCACCTGGAGTTTGCCAAAAGGCACCTGAAGGACTCTAAGACCATGAGAAAGAAAATTTTCTGGTCTGATGAGACAAAGATTGAACTCTTTGGTGTGAATGCCAGGCGTCACGTTTGGAGGAAACCAGGCACCGCTCATCACCAGGCCAATACCATCCCTACAGTGAAGCATGGTGGCAGCATCATGCTGTGGGGATGTTTTTCAGCGGCAGGAACTGGGAGACTAGTCAGAATAAAGGGAAAGATGACTGCAGCAATGTACAGAGACATCCTGGATGAAAATCTGCTCCAGAGCGCTCTTGACCTCAGACTGGGGCGACGGTTCATCTTTCAGCAGGACAACGACCCTAAGCACACAGCCAAGATATCAAAGGAGTGGCTTCAGGACAACTCTGTGAATGTCCTTGAGTGGCCCAGCCAGAGCCCAGACTTGAATCCGATTGAACATCTGTGGAGAGGTCTTAAAATGGCTGTGCACCGACGCTTCCCATCCAACCTGATGGAGCTTGAGAGGTGCTGCAAAGAGGAATGGGCTAAACTGGCCAAGGGTAGGTGTGCCAAGCTTGTGGCATCATATTCAAAAAGACTTGAGGCTGTAATTGCTGCCAAAGGTGCATCGACAAAGTATTGAGCAAAGGCTGTGAATACTTATGTACATGGGATTTCTCAGTTTTTTTATTTTTAATAAATTTGCAAAAACCTCAAGTAAACTTTTTTCATGTTGTCATTATGGGGTGTTGTGTGTAGAATTCTGAGGAAAAAAATGAATTTAATCCATTTTGGAATAAGGCTGTAACATAACAAAATGTGGAAACAGTGATGCGCTGTGAATACTTTCCGGATGCACTGTATCTACATTAGCATGTCAGCAATGTAGAAATTTCTCTTAAACATAGAAAACAGCACTTATTTATCTGTAGGACCTGTAGGACCCACTAAAACACACACATGTACTCACACTAACAAAGGGCCAGTTTTAGAATTGCTAATCAATTTCGATCTGTTCTTCTTTGACAGTGTGGACAGAAGTGGGTACATTGAGGAAAAGGCAGTGGGAGAGCCTGAAAACTGAGCACTGATAATGTTATTACACTTATTGTCAAATACTGTTGATGTAAAGGGTAAAACCAGATGCTCTTTGTTTAGTATGATTCTATGCCTAAAAGACTTAAAGGAATATGCCACCTAAAAATGATATTTTTTTTTATATGTTACATATAGATTGTAGTGCTGGTGGAGAAAAATAGTTAATCTCATGTTTTCATGGAGGAAATACATAATTATTATTATATTATTATTATTATTAACAGAGATGCTAACCGAAAATGACCCAATAGCAACCAACTCTTGACAACGGGCAAACGGTGTGAAAAACATCCACAAAAAAAATGAAAAAAAAGGGACTTATGTTGCATAATCCACATCTCCTTTATCCATTCCTATGATCAAAACTTGCTAAATGCTTGCATTTTTTGCTAAAAAAATGAATACTTCCTGAACCCTCAGCGTATAATATAAAACAGGAAAGACACATTTTTATAAAATTAAAATTAAGATTGAAGGGAAGAAGATTTGCTACTGTGGAAGAAATCCAGAAAAAAAACGTAAGAGGCTCTGGACACAGTAACAAAAGATGAATACAGGAAATGTTAGAAGTGCTGGGACAGGTGGATTATATATATATTGTGATAAAAGGTGCTATATTGCGCCCGACCCGGCAGAGACTCACACTGGGGCACATGTAAAAACACACAAAGACTTTATTTTTCTTCGACTGTGGGGCACGTCTTCCCCGTGAACCCCACAGGCACAACACAGTCCAAATAAGCACACAAAACACTTCCTTCTGGAACCACCACTCCTCCCGTCTAGCTTTGTTCTCCACCTCCCAACTCTGGCTCCTGAGTGGTGGTTGCTGACCCCTTTTATAGCCCACCTGGAAGTGCTCCTGGTGCTTGATCACCTGTTTCCAATTGCACTTCCAGGCAGGTCTGCAGAGTCGTCCAGCCTGGCTCAGGGACCCATGCAGCACCCACTGGCAGCCACTCCAGATCCCAACAGGGCTGTGGAGGACTCCATCTCCCATGGGTCCCTGCGGGAAACTGAGGCACCATCGTCAGCCAGGGAGGCTGCCACCAAGCGTCCCGGGGGAGGTACTGAGAAGCCCATGGTTGCTCCCCCAGAACATATGTAGAAGGGACATCCCGGCCTGCCACAATATATATACACACACACACACACACACACACATTTATTTAACAATGCCATACATTTTTGGGTTCCCCCTCCTATTTAAACTTAAAATTACTTAACAATTTACTTTACAGGCCTAGGTGCTGCTCTGATACACAGACAAATACCCTTGCTTAGTGTTAAATATGCTACGACTCTTGTACAGCTAACTCACTTTGCACTCAGACGTTTCTCAAAAAATATTAACGACTTAGTTCCTCCTACAGTGGTATTAACTTGTTTGTTTTCAACAATTCTTCAGGTTGAACTCACTGGTGACGGCGCTCCTCCATGAAACATCAATATTCATGTTTAGTATTGCTCTAGAGAATTATCCACTTTCAACTAAGGCAAGCAACTTGCTCAAAATGACTAATATCAGTCCTTCCTCTATGCTTCACAGTCCCTCTACTAACTGTCATCTTTTCCTATCTGTCAGTAGTGTGTATAAACTCCGTTATTGTCTTTATGTTTCAATGCATTCTTTTAACCTTACCTCCACATTTAAACTTTTTGTACTTTTTCCTTTCCCATTTTTCTTTCAGGTCACAAAGATATTATTTGTTTAGTTTTTAAGGGAATTTTCCTTCAATGAAGTACATGATTACTAACTCCAGACAATTCTATATGATACAAGTATTAGTTCAAATTTGATTAATTTATCTGTATCAATCTCTGCTCATCCAGTTCAAGTTTGCTGGAAGCCACTGCTTATCTGGACAGAATTGGGTGCAAAAAGACAACTAACTTTGCATTGCATGCAAGCCCGTGGAGAGCAATAGGAAAATATTTTTCATTTTAGTTCCAATAGTAGAAATGTGAAATCTGTATGTTTTAATGGTGCTGGTTCATTTTTCATCTTTCTGTTACTGTTTATATTATGTGTTTAAATTTGTTTTGTGTCACCAGGGTAGCACACTGGTAACTGCTGCTGCTGCTGCTTCATGGATCCTGCAAATTGAGCTAAAATCATTCCCAAATTGGTCCATGTGGAGTATGAGTGCTTTGAGTAGTGAGAAAAGCACTATATAAATGTAAAGAATTATTATTACTGTATTATTATTATGCACCACCTTCCTGTGTCTGCGTGGGTATTCCAGTTTTTAACTTTGACATCTCCAAAGACGTGCAGGTTAGGTTGATTACATACTCACTAATCAGGCAAGTTGAATAGCACATTTGAGTAAGAATGTCACTGTACTCTATGCATGTGACAATGATCTATAAACCTATAAATTGACTCCGGTGTGAGAGGGTCCTTGTCCTCTTTTTCTGATACTTTAAGTTCTACAGTTAATGCTAGTTCACACAGTGGCCTGAAGCACACAGTATATTTTTCATAGCCCCCTACATCTACAGTACGCCTGTCATAAAGTAGTACCCTTTGGCACTTTTTACAGGAAACAAGTCCAGTTATATTTTTGTGTTCTCAATCAGTAATTACACAAAATTGTATCCATATGCTGTATCAGACTTAACACAAAAATAATTATTAGTAATTTAATATTCTCCCTTGACTATTTTAGCATTTATGTTAGTGGCCATTTTGCTTCAAAACCAAAGGTGCCAGGAGCAGGTGACTGGCTTTCCTACTGTAGAGTAGGGTATAGGGGGTTTCTTTCTGTTTCTACTGAAAAGGTGCAGAAGCTCTACACGTACATAGACAAGGGAAAACAAGAATACGCTGGAGGAAACAGCAATATGTAGCTTTTGTATTATTATTTATTTATTTTATCTGGACCTGACCTACATTTTCAAAAATTAGCAAGTCCTGAAATTACCTGATACCCGCATTTTTTGCAGGTATCCATGGGTAACCAAGCCATTACAGGACTCTAGTGGAGACAGAGGCTAGGTTGCTCATAACAATTAATATGTGTAATGTATCCCTCTCCATTTTATGAATTAATGATAAGTGTCAGGTAAACTTCTTTACAAGTACACTGAGGAAGAGATGATGAATTTTGACTCCTAGTGAAATTTAAGATTATTTTAGAAAACATTACTCATATTTAAGAAATGAAAAAAAAACACAATGTGTTATTTTTAGAACATAACAGGGCTTAAGAAAGGTCTTCGCAAGCTAACTTTGCACCATTTGTCACAGTTTGTTCAGCCTGGTGTACTATGTTTGCCAGTATAAATTTTTCTAATGATTACGTAGCAAGTCAAGGGCGACACGGTGGCGCAGTGGTAGCGCTGCTGCCTCGCAGTTGGGAGACCTGGGGACCTGGGTTCGCTTCCCGGGTCCTCCCTGTGTGGAGTTTGCATGTTCTCCCCATGTCTGCGTGGGTTTCCTCCGGGCGCTCCGGTTTCCTCCCACAGTCCAAAGACATGCAGGTTAGGTGGATTGGCGATTCTAAATTGGCCCTAGTGTGTGCTTGGTGTGTGGGTGTATTTGTGTGTGTCCTGCGGTGGGTTGGCACCCTGCCCTGGATTGGTTCCTGCCTTGTGCCCTGTGTTGGCTGGGATTGGCTCCAGCAGACCCCCGTGACCCTGTGTTCGGATTCAGCGGGTTGGAAAATGGATGGATGGACGTAGCAAGTCAAAGTAATAATGGCTACTTAACAAAGTCATGATTGTAAGTTAATGATTCTAACAGCATTTCCCACATTTGATTCAATTCTAAGCAGGTCACTGCTGTCACACTGCATGTTTTGTGTAAGGAATCTTTTTCTTAATGTTATATGACAGAAAATAAACACATGACTGCACCCCGGCCCACCACAGCAACACCATCATCAAATCTGCAGATGACACCACTGTGGTGGGGCTCATCTCTGGGGAGGATGAGTCCGCCTACAGGGACGAAGTGGAGTGACTGACAACATGGTGCACTGACAACAACCTGCTCCTGAACACAATTAAGACCAAGGAGTGCGTTGTGGACTTCAGGAAAAAGTAAACTGACATCAAACCACTTTACATCGGAGAGGACTGTGTGGAGAGGGTGTCAGATTTCCACTTCCTCAGAGTCCACATCATGGAAGACCTGTCCTGGGGTGTGAACACAGCTGAGCTGGCTAAGAATGCTCAGCAGAGACTTTATTTCCTGAGAGTCCTCAGGAAAAATAACATCCCCCAAAAACTGCTGGTGTCCTTCTATCGCTGCTCTACCGAGAGTATCCTGTGCTACTGCCTCTGCGTGGGGTTTTCCAGCTGCACAACAGCACAGAGGACAACACTTCAGTGGATCGTAAAGACTGCTCAGCAGATCATTGGCTGTTCCTTACCCTCTCTGGATGAACTGCACAGCTCTCACTGTCTCAGGAAAGCAGAAAACATCTTGAAAGACTCCTCACACCCTGCTCATGACATGTTCCAACTGTTACCATCAGGAAAAACATATAGGAGCATCAAAACAAAGACAAATAGACTGAATAACTGTTTCTAACCTGTTACTATTAGGGCACTGAATGCCACCTAATCACCTCCAATGCAGCAGTGCAATAGAAGACATCTTGTGCAATAGTGTTCATGTGCAATAAGGTCTTGTGTTCAATGTTTGTGTTCTACCTTATTTCTTCTTATCCTTTTCTAATTATATTTATTTATATTTTGACACCACAGGGACTGCACCTAATTTCGTTGTATTTGTTACAATGACAATAAAGACATTCTGATTCTGATATTCTGATAAATAGCAGCATAATGTGAAATCAGTTATATATACTACAAAGCTTTTTTTAAATTTAAAAAAGGATTTAAATGATCAACCAGTAAAATAAACAATAAGCTGCTTTTTAATTACTGGTAAATAAAACACAGAATCTTAAACGTTTCCCTCACTATGTATTATGTATACATTATGAGTTTATTTAAAAAAGTGCAACTTCTTCCTAAAACATTAAATTCAGTGCACTGCTCAACACAGCATGCAATACTGCAAGTGTAATAATAATTCTTCCAATATTCGTATTGTCTTCTTATTTTCCAGTTTCTCATGAAATATTACTAGAAAAAAAAGTTTATCATTTTAGCATGCAACGTTCATCGAAATAATGTAATAACCTAATAAAAAACAGTTTCTACAGCAAACTCTTGCTCATGTTTTATTTTTAAGGACAGTGGAGAGGACATTTTCTTATTGCTTTTCTGACCCATGGTTTCTGGTGTGTTGCTATTTCGTATTCGCCTGTAGGATTTTATTATACTTTAATCACTCTTCTCTAGGTAAACAATAGCAAAGCTGTCACTGTGATATTTGCAGTGCATTTGATCACCAACTTTAATATAAAATTTCCAGTACATTCCTTTTGAATATATTTCTGTTATTTTGAGTTTAATCTTCCATTTCTTTGTAAAATCATCAAATTATAAAGTGTAACAACAAATCTATCAGTGATCTGTTTCCATGTATATCATGATCTGGATCTGGACGTATATTTAGTAAAGCAGTTTATGACAACATCTAAATACTCATTTACTTCTAAACTTCCCCTAAATAAATTATTCAAGCATTAATCAATTTCCTGACATGTTTATTCCAATACATCATCTAAGTTGTTATCCCAATTTGTCGGGCCACATTTATTCAATTATAGGATTGCCGAGTTTATTTAATCACTGCAATTGAATTAATCAGCCTCTCTTTACTATAATGTGTATTATATTTAACACTGTCCCAAAATAAATTATTAAGCAAAGTAAAGTATTACAATTCAATTACACTGAAATGTAAGATGTAATAATACTAACTACACCATAAACTATTCAGAAAACACTGTACATAAAACGATGGTTATATACGGTACAGTACTGAAGTAGAATGAAAGGCCTCCTGGCCCTCTGGGTCTGTTTTTTTCCCAATCTTTGCACCTATCACACCCAGTTGGATTTATTCAACACTTCCCAACTATTCAGAGTACTAAAAAGCTCTCTGCATGTTTTTCTTTTCTCTCTCTTTATCCTTGCTTTCTCTTTTACTTCCAATGAGCATTTGCTCAACTCACTTCCTATCTAAACTCGCTAGTATACCAGAAGGGTGTGGACGTTATGCGTCAGCTTAGAGTTACCTCTAGGCCAAACTCCAGAATCACTTCACAGATCCGGGTGGCCTAAACAGCTCCAGGGCAACTACATCTCAACAGTATCCAAGTAACCCTTGCAAGAAAGTAAGCAACTGAAACCTAAGTGGTCTTTTTGAAGGCCTTTTGGAAGCCTGCACTTTCTTTAAGTCAATAGAGAACCCCATATCCATCCATCCATCTGAGACAGAACAATGACCACTGCTCCATTATTAAGTATGCAGATGACACCATGATCATAGGATGCATATCTGGGGAGGATGAAAGCCACTATCTAAATCAAGTGGACTGTATGGTAAACTGGTGCAATAAAAACTCTCTCACTCTGAATGTAAAAAAGACCAAAGAAATGATATTTGATTTTAAGAGACAGAAATCTGTATGTTCACCTATTGTAGTTCTGGGAGAGAAGGTAGAAATAGTGAATGAATATAAATACTTAGGAACTTACCTAGATAACAATCTTAACTGGAATACAAATACAAAAAAATTATTTTCTAAATGCAACCAGCGCTTATTTCTCCTCCATAAACTCAAACTATTTAAAGTAGACAAGGACCTCATGTTGTCCTTCTATCGTAGTATGATCCAGTCCGTGATCACTTTCAGTTTCATTGCCTGGTTTAATAGTCTGACAAACCAAAACTCAAAAAAGCTCCAGCAGATTACGAAGTATGCAGCTAAAGTTATTGGGGGTGATGTAGATGATTTGACTAGTGTGTGTCAGAGGGCAATGCTAAAGAAACTGGAAATCATCTCAACTGATGACAGTCATCCATTACATGTAGAACTAAACTTCAGAAAATCAGGAAGGATAGTTGCTTTGAAAACCCACACAAATCGCTCCAGAAACTCCTTTCTTCCTAGTGCCATACGACTTTTCAATAAGAAATATCGGAGATAATGTTTAAGGTTTTGATATATATCCTGTTACCTTTTTTTTTTTTTGGTATAGATATGTTTTATCTAACTGCCTTACCTTAACCTTTCTTATTTCTATTTGTATGTTTTATTTCATTCTGTCTGTTACCTGTTATTAGATGCAACTGAGAAGGCAAATGTCATGTTTTCCTGTGTAAACATGACTAAATAAAGAAACCTAACCTAAACCTAACCTAACCTAATCCATTATCCAACCCGCTGAATCCGAACACAGGGCCACGGGGGTCCGCCGGAGTCGAACCCCATATGCCATGAGAAATTATTTGCAGCCTGGAGGTATTACATTAGATTTATTTTCCATTACCTTATATTTTCTGTCATAGGGTCAGGTACATACAGTGTAATGGACGCACAGTTGCTGATTATCTAGGTATTAGAGAATACTTTATTTTTACACCCTCACTGTGATGTCTTCTCTCTTTTAAAGGATAAGTTCTATATTTTTCAAGTCAAAGTTATTTCTTCACAATCATGGTATATATAATTTGCCATATGAAATTGCATTCTAGAAGTGAAGCATATTTTATAAATTTAAAAAATAGCTAGCTCACACTTACCTTTTATAATGGAGGTGAAGTGTACCAAAGCACCATCATTAAGAATTGAGTAATGGTCCATTTTTCAAGACAAAAAGTATATTGATGCAATTTTAAGAAGTAAAAAAGCACACAGCAAAACATTTTTGGGACATTTAGCCATTTTAAAACCTGTGCACTTTACCCCATCACTTGTCTTCTCCCATGGTATTTTTCAGGGCCAGTGTCATGGAGTCACCTCAGACAGTCATCTCCAAGCACTGTTATTAATATTGAGTGCTGATGCCCGGAATTGTTGCCCATGTTCTGCAGACAACTAGGCAATAATAAATGAAAAAGTCAAACTTATGATTGCTTATGTTCTTTCACTATATGAGAAACTTATTTCATTATTTTGCCATGACTGTTCCTGAAGGCACTCGAATTGATAATGCACATGTACGCTTCAGTGACAGAGAATATTGTAATAACCCAGGAGTTGATGCAGCCGACAGAGGAATGGAATTACGCAACTTTATACCAACTGCTGGTGAGTTGGCCCTAAAAAGGACTTTCTTCCACCATACCACCATAGCTGCTTTGTCCTTTTGCCTGCTCATGTACGCTGCCCCGGAGTTAGAGGCAACCCATATGCCTCTCTTTGCCCGGTTCTTTGCCAGTAGTTATGTATCAGAGCCAATGGACTCTAGCAGTCAGGAGAAACTTCTCAAGTGTTCTCTAAGACTCTATTTCTGCGCACCCATGGTAACCCCTCACAATAAAAGGGGATTAGTGCCAGCTTAATCTCAAATATCTGCCTGTGAAGAAGCACCAAGACAATGGAAAAGAGGATATATTTACAAGAACAGAAAATTTCTCTAGCAGTCAGGAGAGGGTTTGCCCAAATATCACATGTATGATCAATACACTAACAGGAATTTTTGCATTGATTATTAGAAGAAATAAAAAGCACACATATAATTCTTAACAAAAAAGGGACACTGGTATGATCTGCATCCAAACCCAGAAGTTTTTAACGCGGTAATCAGCTTTTAAGTCTGTATTATGGCAGCTTCGAATTTCTTGGAAAAGAAATGTTCTGAAATGCAATTTAAAGAAAGCGTGTAACAATAAACTAAACGTCTATTCCAGTCTCATTTTAATTTTGACCATCACACAAAAGAATTTGAAATGATGTCAGATTACTTACAGATAACAACATGTTGAGTACTGGGTTCATTGAGTCAATGATAAAGAAAAATTATAGTAAAATTCCACCAACCAATTCCACCACCAATAAGCAGGGACATTTTTGAGAGGTGCTGTCCCAGTCATCATGCCAATAACAGTAATCCGAGGCTCAGGTACTAGAGTGGGATGTAGACAAAGCTTAAGTCCTGTACCAATTTTTTAATAGATTTTCCTTCCCACCTAATTCCAATGATCAGTCTCCCTACACCATCCCTACTACATCAACAGCTCCTACCACGTCAAGTGGAATGGCCAGTGACGAGTCCATCTTTGACCACCAGTGTGGCCTGTCCATAACTGAAGACCAAGTATGGAGTCAACGAGGAAACTACACACAGGAAAAGATGTGATGCCAGATTGAGTCAGTCTTTGAGTTCTTAAGGTCTGTGCCGACCAACTTTGTGGTGTCCTCTGTCACCTGTGCAGTCTGTCTCTAAGGATTCAGAAAGTCCCGCTACTGTGAAAAACATCCTGCACTGTTCCTGTTCCAAAGAAGGCAGGCACCTCTTCACCTAAGGACTACAGACCAGTGGCTCTTGTGTCCCACATCATGAACACCTTTGAGAGACTGGCCCTGGACTATAGGATTTTTCCTGTGGTAGACCACCAAGGCCCACTGCAGTTTACCAAACGGACAGATTGGAGTGATGAATGCAATTATCTATCTGCTACACAGGGCCTACTCTCACCTAGACAACGCTGGCAACACTGTGAAGATTATGTTTTTTGATTCCTCCAGTGCATTCAATACCATCCAGCCATCCCTGTTAAGTGGAAAACTCAGAGATATGGAGGTAGATGAGCCTGTGGTGTCCTGAATAATGGACTGTCAGGTAGACCACAGTTTGTGAGACTCTATGAATGTGTTTCTGATACGGATGTGAGCAACACTGGAGCACCACAAGGAACAGTCCTGTGTCCTGTTCTCTTCACTCTGTACACCTCCGACTTTAAACATAACATCAGGTGATGTCACTTATGGGGTGTATTGATAAAGGGGATGAGACAGAGTATAGGAGTCAGGTGGAGAACTTTGTTTATTGGTACAAAAATAATTGTCTGCATCTTAACATCTGCAAAATCCAGGAACTGTTTATTGACTTTCACTGCACCAAAGAGCTTCTGCGTCTGACCACCATTCAAGGAGTGGATGTATAGGCGGTCCACTTCTACAAGTACTTGGGGGTCTACATTAATGACAGATTGGACTGGTCTTGGAACACAGAGGAACAATATAAAAAAAGGGCAGAGTGGGCTCTTTTCCTTAGAAGAGTGCATTACTTTAATATGGGAAGTGACACCCTTCACATCATATATAACTTTGTGATGGCCAGTGAAACTTTCTACACTGTGGTGTGCTGGGCTGGTAACATCACTTCAAGAGAGACCCACCAAATAAATAAGATAATTAAAAGGGCAGGCTCAGTTATAGGAAGAACTCTCTGCCCCTTGGTGGTCATGGCAAAGGAGAGAGTTAAAGCAAAACCGAGTGCCATTATGAACAATGCTGCACATCCTGTCTCTGACTCATTAACACCAAGTAATTTCAGCCAACAAATTATTCACCAGAACTGCGTCAATAAACACTACTGGGTCTCCTTTACACCAACTGCAATACGCCTGCGTAACGCCTAACTCTGACTGAAGTTCTTTCTTTTTAATTTTCTTGCTTTATACAGTAGTCATTCTCGTGTGTGTGTTCAGATCAAAGTGTGTGTATGTTTTTTTTTTTAATTTACTTACTTATCTACCTATTTATGTATTATTTAAATAGCTTCTTTAAAAAGCCAAATTTCCCCCGGGGACAAATAAAGTTCTATCTAAGAACACAAATGTCAAAGTTACTTTTAGAATACTGAGAGCAATTTCTTTACTAGGCTACTAGGGCAACTGTGTTGAAGCTTTTTTTGGTTTTTTTTGTTCTTTATTTCGCCTTATACAATTTCTTGTATTAGGAATTTGTTAGTTTTCGCATACCCCTTGGGGTCAGAGCGCAGGGTCAGCCATTGTACAGCGCCCCTGGAGCAATTACAGGTTAAGGGTCTTGCTCAAGGGCCCAGCAGAGTAGGATCTCTTTTGGCAGTGACGGGGATTCGAACCGGCAACCTTCGGGATACCAGCGCAGATCCTTAGCCTCAGAGCCACCACTCCGCCCTAAGTTCTCAGCGTGTGTAAGGAAATCACAAAGAATGTTCATTTGAAGCCGCTTTAATATACACTATGCTGTATTGTATCTGTTCAGTGTTGCAAAAACGAGCCACAAACCCTGGAAACAACAGATGCAAATTAAATTCGTACAACATTACCTCAAACACGTTAAAACACAGTTATTAAAGAATACTGTTTCTTTTATTTTCAAGCTTCCTTAAAAAGTAAATGCCTGTTTATTAGTATAAACTTTCACTATATTTAAACTAAATGACACAAAACTTGATTTGGAATTTGTGACAAAACACCTTTGTGCCTGTGGTAGCCTAACAGATATTACATCTACTGTTCTTTTTAGACTGCCCCCAAGGTGCCACTTCTCTGTCCAGGGCCCAGCGGGCTACTTGAAAGTTCATTATGCCTCATTGCTTTAAGCATTGAAGGTCAAGCCAGCGCCTAACAAAGATGCAGACTGCATATGAAATTGCATGTTGGATGAGGTAGCTAAATGACTGCTGCTCACTGTGATTTTAAAGTCATTACAATACCAAAAGGACTATCAGAAATATATCAACACCAGTAACGGCGGACTGCACGATAACGTGCAGTGAATACACTTAACTTACAGTTTTCATCCTCTTTCTCTGTACATTTAGCATTCGTTTGCTCAGAGGTTGATGCGTTTGCTGCTTTCTGAGCAGCTCTTCTTTTCTCCACCCTAGCGGCCCGCTTCTTCTCTTTTTCGTCAGCATCTCTTCGCATTAAAACTGATTGAGTCAGTGTTTGTGTTGCAATGTATGTTTTCTTTAATTTTTCACTTAATCTGGCAATTAACTCTTCAATCTGCCTCAAGAATGATTTAAGATATGAAGAGGCAGGGGAAATGAAGGCGAAGGTGGTAGGGATGAGAACGGCGCCCATACACGTGTGCCGCACAGCCGCCCTGCTGGCCACTGTCAAGAGTTGATTCTACAATAAAATAAAATAAAAATAAAAAGAGGAATAACCTTGGAGGTCAATCATCACCCCAAAAGCGGATAGTAGACGTCACGTAGTATATATATGTGTACCAAATTTCAGTTCAATAGGTCAAACAGTTTGCGAGCTACAGGTGATTTAAATCCTGGACAGACAAACGGACAGCCATGGTAGCGTATTATATAAGAAGATTATTCCATTGTCTTTGGTGTGAAAGAAACCCTAGCTTTGCTTGCTGCGATGGAAGATTAAGAGTTGTAGTATAAAACAGCTGTATGTGAAGGATCTCAGGTTTAAGAGTGAATCAGAAGTGTCGATCAGGACATGAATAATACTTTAACGGTGATGGAAAAGTGTTTAAAAATCTGTTCTTAGCACACCTTTACCAGAAAGTTAAATAGTGTGACAGAAGCGCTTGGTTGGCGCCGACCCGACACAGACTGACACCGGAGTCATGTGAAAACTAAACAAAAAGATTTTATTTTCTTCAGCCATGGGGCACGTCTTCCCCGTGTCCCACAGGCCCTACACAGTCCCCAAAACATACAAAAGAAAAACACCAAAACACACTCTTCTTCTTCCACTCCTCCCAGGCAGCTTTGTCCTCCTCCTCCTCCTGATTCTGGCCCTCGAGTAGTGGCTGCAGGCTCTTCTTACAGCCCACCCGGAAGTGCTTCAGGTGATAATTAACCTAATTCAGGCTGCACTTCCGGGTGTAGCTGCATTCCAGCCCACAGGGTCTCGTTAAGCTGAGCCCTCAAATCCCACGCCTGTGGCCCTGATGTAACCCAGGATGGCTGCCACCACGCGTTCCGGGGGACGTAGTGTGCATCCCATGGCTGCTCCCCCTCGGTCCCAGTGTCAAAGGGGCGTCCCGGCCGGCCATGGGTCCCAGCCATTCCACAACAGAAAAAGAGTCCAGTAACAAGTCTTAAAGAGTTGTGTTTAAGAAGGAGAATCCTGTCTATTTTACTAATGATGATGCATACAAATGATTCAAAATTAATTTTTTGATATAAAATGTAAAGCACTGGTTGTGTGCTGCTATGTATAGCTTTCTGTTAGTATTTTGTTTGCTAAAAGATCGGTGCTATTTCAAAATAACAAGAAAACCCACAATTATGGACAAATGTGTCATGAAAAAGTGAAACGGTGAAGAACATAAAAACATTAAAACATGTAAGTTTTGAAAAAGCTTGATGAAGAAATAACAGTTAACTTGTCTCACATTCAACCTTGCATCAAACATTTTTTTTAATTCAACAGTCACTAACTGTAGAAAATGTTTCATTACAAATTTTATTTTTTAAAAGTAAAGACGACTTTTTTACTGTGTACAAATACACTTGTCTGTTATACTGGAGTGGAGTTGAATTTTGAAAGTTCTTTTTCACCATGAAAAAAATGGCAGAAGTTTTTGTTTCCCCCTCCTTCCTGGCCATTTGCCCATTGCATGTGTTTATTAAACTGGAAATTTCTCCTTTTTTTACAACCTTAAATAACATTTTATAAATAACTGATACTTCGTTTTCCACCTTTTTGTGACACTCTTCATACAGTTATTATTGTAAAGAACTTTGAGCTACATTTTGTGTATGAAAATGCTTTATAAAAACAAATAATGCTGCTGTTGTAGTTGATACTTGCCTTTATTTTTATAGACGTCTGTTTCTGTCAACTATACAGGTTTTCTAAGTCTATCATCTGTCCCCAAAACTACATCAAAACGCGTGATCAGTAAAAGGGAAATTAATCTAACAACGTTTGCTGTTGAATTTGAGGAGCTGAAACTCTACAGCTGGACCAGTAATAACAGCACAGATCTAGACATTATGCTGTATGTCACCGTGTTCACTGATTGCTAAATATTTTTAGTATCAAGAAGGAAACAGCCAAGAATACAGATGAAACAAACAAACAAAACAAATGATAAATGTCTACAAAGCCAATATCATATCGTATTTAAGATGTTGGACTGTAAACCACATAGCTGTTGATTTAATCATTGCCTCTATTTTAGTACTCTATGCCACCTTAGCAAATCACTACTTATACACCAACCATAGAAAACATCTAATCTTAGACACAAACTTACATTTCTAGTGTAGCGGTAGAGGCGTGTGTCCACCTCTTGAACCCTCAGGTACCACTCCAAACACCAGGTAATAGTACAATTCTTCTTTATTGTACAATAGTATAGTGCACCAAGCACCCTCCACTCCACACTACTCATATAAACAATACACTCACAATACTTTCTCCTCCTCACCCAGACACTTCGCCACCTTACCTCCCAGCTCAGCTCAGTGTCTGGGCTTTCCCAGAGTCCTTTTATACACCCTGACCCGGAGGTGTTCCTGCCCAACAGTCCACAGTTCCTTATTCCTTCCGGGTCAGGGTAAAAGTCCTTTTCTTCAACCTGGAAGTACGTCATCTCTCCTGCTCACGTGACCAGGACGTACTTCCAGGTTATAAGGCACATATGAGTCCACGGGCTTCCCGACAGCAACTCCCAGTGGCCCCCAAGGTATCCAGCAGAGCTGTGTATAAAAACTACATAGTCCATGAGGCCCTGCTGGAACTCGGGGCACGTCCATGCTGTTGGGAGAGCTCCTCCTGGCGGCCTGGGGGTGAGGGCCGGAATACGAAGCCGGCGATCCACCACACTAGTTCTTAACTTTAGAACTTTGAGGTCACAACAGAAATACTTTTTCTATCCCCATCAATTTCTTAATCTAGCCATTGTCATCTGTTCTTCCTTAAAATATGTTGCTAGTGGAAGATTATCTACTGTAGTAATTGGGGGGTGGGTGATATGCAAGTAACTGCATCTTCCTATTGTTTCTGAAAATTTTAAAATGTTTTTTGTTTTTTCTCCTGGCCTCTTTAAACATAAACTCAGCAAAAGGAAACCTATTGCTTTTAAATTTGCCAGTTAATTACAGTCACTGGTAGACTCCTAACAAGCATTAAAATGACTTTCTCTTTCATCCAGTATCCTAACTACAGGGTCACAGGGGTCTGCTGGAGCCAATCCCAGCCAACACAGGGCGCAAGGGAGGAAACAAACCCTGGGCAGGGCACCAGCCCACCGCAGGGCACACAGACACACCAAGCACACACTGTGGACAATTTAGAATCGCCAATGCACCTAACCTGCATGTCTTTGGACTGTGGGAGGAAAGCCACGCAGACACGGGGAGAACATGCAAACTCCACGCAGGGAGGACCCGGGAAGCGAACCCGGGTCTCCTAACTACGAGGCAGCAGCGCTACCCACTACGCTACTGTGCCGCCCGACTTTCTCTTTCTTACTTATTTTTTTCATTTCAACAACAACGACATTCATTTATATAGCACAAAAAATGTAGCTCAAAGTGCTTTACAAGACATGAAAAAATATAACTAAAATTGAGACACCCACCTTCATTCCACCATTCATGCTTTTGATCAGGTGGTGGTGGTGCAGATCACCATCAGAGAGAACCGGAAAACACAGCAAAGAAAAGAAGAGATTAATAAAGACTGTGGATCCCTGAAGAATATGATAATTCTATGTCCATATAGTCTATTAGGAATACAACTAAAATGTAGCTACGAAAAAGCCACATTAAAATAATATTGGTCTTTACCAATAGAAATTCGCCAGGCTAATACTTTGAAAATTAAAAAAAAACTCCTAAAGTATTCTATAATTTAGGTGAATAACAGCAAAAGGCCACCTAACCACTTCTTTTAAGCTTGTCTCTTGGAATTATAAGCAGACATCCATTTGAAGATGTAAGGTTACGACTTGAAGGGTAGGGGGGCAGATATTCCAAAATATAGCTTGGAGCATTAGTCCTCTGATTTGAACCCCAGTTTATCAATTACCACACTCAGAGAGTCATTCCCACCCTTATTTTATTCTATACTTGCTGCCAGTCTGCACAGTCCTATGCAAGTTTACCAGGTCAGCCTCATCCCACACAAATTCACATTGTAAGATCCACAGATCCCACATCTATAAACATAACTTGCACCCCAGCCTGTCTTGCACTACACCCACAGGACAAGTCCAACCTAAACCTTATTCTGCCTTTACATTCAGGAAACCTATATTTCCTTGAACATAAATTTTGCTCTCCTTCCCGTCAGGCACCTGAAAATTTCTTCTTATTTTCTGATTAAACTGAATCATTTCACTAAGCATGGAAAAAAAAAATAGCCACATACTATAGTCTATATTAGCGCTTCACAAATTGTTTTCTATAGTGGCACACTTTATGCAATCAAAATCATCCCAAGGCACACCACTATCTTAGTAAACACAAACACACATATCTGATACATTTGCTTAATTGTCCAAGGGGTTAGAACTACCAGATAAGAAGCTCCAAGAGTAGCATTCACAGACACGGCACATAGTGAACACTTTGGGTGGCATCGCCAAGCTGCTTCGCCTTTTTGCCCGCCCCCAATTAGCCTCAGAGGCAACTCGTATGTCCACTATCTACCAGACCTGTGAGGCTTGCTGGAGGCCACACACCCAGGCAGATGAACTCTAGCAACCTGGAGATGCATCTGATGTTCTCAAAGTGCTGTGTCTGCAACATAGCAATCACAGAACTGTTTTTATTCTTGCTTCTCCAGGTAGTCCTGTCCCCTCTCAGGTTCAGACCCAAGTGGCCTACACTATTATTTCCAAAGAATACCAGAGTAGGTCTCATGGTGCGCAACTGTGCCATGGCAAACTGGTTGAAAAAAAAATGCTCTAGATGACTGTAGCTACTTTCATACTGCTTGCAATTTTCAGAAATATGTTTTAGGTCTCATACCCCCGTTGTTGTTCACAACGCTGTGACACTTTGAAACAAGAAACAGTGAGAGCAAAAAATGCTTTCCTTACACCACATCCTGTTAGACAACTCTGTTTGTCATAACAATAGCAGAAAAAGTCCATGTCTAAACTTGTCCTCAATCACTGGCCTGCTGCTGAATACGTAGGAAAGGCTGGTCCGGTCCAAACTTCTTTATCTTCATTTTTTTCTTCATTAAAAAAAATAACCAAATTTTCTTTTATTTCGAGGTTCCACTTGAAGTTGACTTCTTCCTAAAGTCACGCTCGCTCATCTGTGCCCGGGAAAATCTGAATGCAACCAATTAACCTCTTAACCGCCCTCTGCCGGATATATCCGGCATCGTAGCGTTATTGCTGACGCCTTACTGCCGGAATTATCCGGCACATTTGCCTATGGTTATGTGAATGCCTGGCGCGTAGTATAACTGACAGTTTGGCATGGGTATTATTACTAAATTGTATTTCGACAACTCTGCGGTTGTATTGGCCGGTCACGTGCTGTGATTCGAAAGTGAAAGCTGTAAATATGGCGAAACGTAAACTGACTTCAAGTGAGGTTTTGCAGGCGATTTTGGACAATAATTCTGTTCATGATTGTAGCAGTTCTGAAGAAGATTTTAGTGACAATGATGATCAGCAACGTGCGCTGCGTGATACTGTGAATGACGACACATCGGATGATGGCGATGAGTGGGTGTATCCCCAGCATCTCAACTGGACTGCTGCCCGTTATCTGAGCCAGAAAAGAAAGATCCAAACCGTGACCGCTTGTTCAAACTACGTCCTTTGATTGACCATTTATTTGAAACATTTCAGCAGGTATTTCAGCAGGTAAATACTGCTTGAATAAATGTAAAGTAAAAAACAAAAAATTGTTCAGATTTCACCCGGCATGGAGAATATTTAGGGAGTTGGCGGTTAAAGGGTTAAAGAGCAGCCTAAGGTCTCTGCTTGCCAGAAGATTAAGGACTTGCATACAGTATCATTTGGCCTGCACCCTTCAATTAGGAAATATAGGTATTCGCACAGGAATTAAACAAGTACAAGTTGGAACCAATTTTTAATGGATGTTGACATGCACTGACACCAGGCACGTTGTGCAAATAAATATATTTCAAGATTATTTCGCATTACTTAATTAATTTAAGTAGAGTTTTGAAAATATTTGGGGTGTAAGGCACCCCAGTGCCCCACATCACAAGCCGCCACTCTTGGTTATCCACATGAAAAACGAAATTGCATACAATTAGGAACCTGTCATAGTTAGTTACTATTATAGTTACCCAGTTTGAGAATTACTCAAAAAATGACGCATTATTTTTTGGAGGTCTATAAACAGTTAATACAAGAGACTGCGACACTCCTTGAATAACTATGGCAAGATACTCAAAAGATGCAAAAGTACTAAAACTGGCATCTTTACAGTTTAATCTGCTTAAGTAAATACTTTTTACCTTTTTTACCTTGGCTAACTGAATGAGCAAAGCTGTAATTCAGAAGAGCTACTTCAATCAAAACTGCCACACCATCAAAGTTGAGCTACGTTTCACTTAGGGTAAGAAAGTCAATTTTTCTATCACTGATAAGATCAATAATGTAAAAAGTCTTGCTGGTTAACAGTTTAATATTTAATAAAGTCACATTTAAGGTCTCGGAAGAGCAGAGCTGAATCAAAGTGTTGCGGCAGCTTGAAATGGTAATTTATTTGTATTTATGCTGCTTTATGCATATTTTATATTTAATCTGTAATCTGCTGTTCTAATTCTAATACAGTGCAATAGGTGAAATGGTAAAAAAAAATGTTCACCTTTATACCGCTTTGTCAGGGTTTTTTATTTACACTGTAGTTTGTTGTTATAGTGCTTACTACAGAATTACCACATCCTGATATGACATTGTAAAAACCATTAGGACTAAAATTACATAGTCAAGAAAGACAGATTACCTTCAAGATATTGACAGAGAGGACCTGGGTGCCAAATCAGCTTGGATGCTGACTATCTCATCTGTAGAAACACAGTCTCTCCTAGAAAAGATCCCAGTTGTTCACAATACTGATGTTTTGTTTCTTGCAGAAGCCTCTCTACCAGTTGTTGAAGGCCTACAGTCAACTGTAGGATTCATCTGACCTTCTAACCAAAGGCAAAGGACCTGAAATGATGATTCCTGCAGCTGGGCTCCTCTCCTTTGTGGCTTGAATTAGTGCTGTGAAGTCCACTTTTAGAATGAATGTCGTTTACGCCAGCATGTAGTACAATGGTCCCAACAGCCTTGTCCTTGTGCTTCTCAATGACTGTCTGCACTCTCTTCATAAAATCTCCTATTCATTCACTAGAAAATACAAGAATCAAAAGTTTTATGTTTAGGGTATGAAATACTGAGGTGGCGTAGAACTGAATACCCAATAACAAGTACATCACCAAAGTTAGTTGGCATGGTGGAGGAGTGACGACAGTTGAAAGAATTCTGGTTGGCAACATTTGCCTGAGATGACAGAGGTGATCTAGCCTTGAGCCCCCACCTGCATTGCTTAAACAGCCAGATTCCATCATCGTCGCTACCTTGAGTAGGAGTGGGGATAAAATAAACTTGGCACAGTTTGCAAGCTGCACGATGTTGCCAAGTCAGAATGAGTGGCGTCGATCTGAGCTGCTGAGGAGGTCTCTTGTAGCAGACAATATTTCGGTTCCCTAAGGTGCGCCTGTCTAGCTACGAGTTGCTGAATACGACTCTCAAGGGCCTGGGGATTTTCAATAACACACTACAGGTCACAGTTGGCCATCTTCCATTTCATGTCCAGGGTGTAAGAGAAAGAGAGAAAAAGAGGTTACAGCAAGTAAGGTCATTTCCTATTGTTTTGCCTGGCTTTAGTTTATCATTGTCTATTTATTGATTTGCCTTTGGTCCCTTTGTTATTGTAATCCTTTTTAGGTGTATTTGCATAAAAGGCAAAAAGCACATACTACAGTTGCCATATCTGTTTGCCTGTCTGCCTACATGGAACACTTCACACTCAGTGAACCAATTTTGCTGAAATTTGTCACTTTTTGTCTTCAAGGAATTTTTAACTGTCATTGAGATATCTCAAATATAGCACTCTTTACAGAGATTGGAAATTTTAAAATATTCTATTGAAAAGTGTTGGCAAGTTTTCTAACTTGTCTGTGTTAAAATAGGGAAACATTTTGTGCAAGTTCAATTATGGATTAGTTTACAGTATAAAATTTACCTTGGCAGAGGTTATACACCAGCTCACTTCTGCTGCTTTAGATAAATTAACTGTAAAAGTAAAAAAAAAGAAGAAAGAAATCATGTAAGCTTTTCTCTGTCTGTCTGAGTGAACAAATATATACTCTAAGTTCTCAACATTGGCATTTTTGTCTGATTATTTTATTTTCTCAATGTTAACAGTTTTGTAGTGCTCAACCTCTTTTCCTAATAATTATTTTATTTGCCTTATTTGTGTTTATTTTGTACTTTTTGTTATCCTGCTTTTGATTCATTTGTTTGCATATGAAGTAATCATCATATTTACTGCAGTTTGAACTGTTTTGCTAATAAATCGATTCAAACTAAATGTAGTTTTTTAGGCACCACAGTCTTCATTTCAGCTCCATTCTGACAACCACAAAACCTATGAAAAATATTCTGCAAATATTCTGTTGCCTGTTTCCATAAACATACTTTTGATGTCTGCAGTCCAAATTAAGGCACATGGTAAGTAACACATAAAAAAATATCACTTTTGTGTGGCATATTCCTTTAGTAGAGTATCTAAGAAGGCCATGCCATCTTCTGCAACATTTGCATAATATAAACTTTTAATAGGCCTCAATTCATATCACATACTGAACAAAAAATAAAATTTTAAATTAAACACTGTTTAAATGTCTCTAAGAACAGGCTTTGTCACAGGAGGCTGGGGGGCAGATCCAGCCGGAATGCTTGGAAGGACCAGGAGGCGAGTTATTCATTCCCCAGGCCACGAGGGGGCAACCACCCTGGATAAAGAAGGGACCACGCGGATGGAGCCAGGAGGCTCAAACCCATTGGGGCCTGTGGCCGCCACCAAGGGGCGCCCCGAGTGTCGTGGAGCCCAGGAAACCTGCACTTCCACCACACCTGGGCAGGTAGAGGAAGAACCTTCCGGAAGAACCAGGAAGTGCCGCCGGAAGGTCATCAACAAGCACCTGGAGCATATTCTGGGTGAACATAAAAGGTGCTGCCTTCCTACAGTCTGGGAGCTAGAGTCGGGAGTGGGAGCAGGACGGAGCTCCCGTGAAGAGAGGAAAGGCGGCCCACGGACACGGCGGGAAAGGCCCGTGTGCAGGGTGATTGTTGCTGGGAGCACTGTGTGCTGTGCGGGACTGTATTTTATTAATAAACCCGTGAGTTTTGTAAAGTGTTGGTGTCTGTCTAGTCGTGTTCGGACCCGTGTCTCACAGCTTGTAGAATACAAAAGGCTATGCAATGTTACAAAACAATTTCTTGCACCAAGAACTTGATATCCAAAGCAAAACAGGACTCAATTACACATCACCATGAAAGCCATAAAGACAATATTATGCAGCATATACTCACACTGTTTCATTGTTACAGTCTCTTTACATACAACTCCAGGCACTGTTCTGTTACTTGGACATCTGTCTGCCATCTGGTTTTATATCAATTAGCAATAATACACCAGTAACATCAACTGGCCAAGACAAGTTACATCTTTGAGCTATACTGGGAATAATCAGTTTCCAGTTCTGTTTTTGCTTACCTTTTAACAGAGTTAATTCCTACATTTAACCCATTTTATCCTTTTTTTAAAAGTTGCTCTAAAAAGTGATGATAAAATAAAAAAGGTTCTTAATCTCTTTTTTACATAATTTTCTCTGTTCAGGCACATAAAGAAAAAGATACGTTAAAATTTGTTTATTACTCATTTCAAATATCCGTATTACTCAAGGTTTTCAATATAGTCAACTATGTACTGTTTATTTATTTTCAAAATATACACTAGGGCTACAGAACATTTTAGGATCGTCATTGCTGATCAAACAATACTACTTAGGAACAGCGTTGCATTGAGATAACCTAAAACTGTAGAAATCTACACATAAAAATACAGCATAACCAAACTCTACCGCAATGTTCAAGACACTGAAATGCACTTTTCTGGATTTTCACAGTCATGCTTCTGCAGAGGTTTGTCTTTGATCAGCTTAGTTCTTTAAAAACTTTTCAGATCTCTGCCTGAGTAGTCTCTTGAGCTTAGTAGAAAGCATCTCAGAAAGATCAGATTGCCCTGTATTTGGCAGGAGATGGCAGACAAGTTACTAGGTAACAACTTCCGGGACTGAGAGCCTTGAGAGGATTCAAATGACTAAAGGACTGAGATGACACCCGTATAGCATGGCATGGGACTGACCCTTTCATCCTCCTATGAATAAAACATAGTCTGTCACTCTTTCTTTAACCACTCTTTTACATAAATCACTAAAATGAACATTTTATTGGTCTCCCTGCTCTAAGCTTTAACAGATTACAAACATTTTGAAATGCTGCATCCTGCATCAACTGCCCTCTATCACTCCTACTGCTGCTCCACTATTCGATTGTTCTTTCCAACGATATGTTTTCTGCCATGTACCCTGTCTGTACATTCATGCCATTGGTTCCACATCATACCACTCACTTGTGGTCAGGGGCAACACAACTCCATCAACCAGTTTAAACCAGAATCCTTCCCAATGCTTGCCAGCACACATCTACCCAGGCCAATGGATTTTAGTAGAGGAGTGGGTGAGCCTCTTCAATTCTGTTCTTTATGTGACCGTCTCTTTCCCTCTCTCAGCTTCCCTGCACGTAAAATATGTAATAATAATAATAATAATAAATTTTATTTATATTGCACTTTATATTTTAGCAATCCCAAAGTGCAATTTAGTGTGATTCTAAAGATTAGTATTTCGTATTATTTTTCCATATGTGAATGCCAAGAGTGGAACAGTCATGCAGTGTTTAGCGCTGTTGCCTCACACCTCCAGAGAACCGAGTTTGAATCTCAACCCTGTCACCATTTACATGGAGTCTTCTGCACCTCCTCCTTATGTCTTAGTGGATTTTTCTCAGTTTTACGGTTTTCCTCTCACACAACAATGATATGCAGGTTACATTAATTGGATACTCTAATTTCGTCCAAAATCAGTGAGTGCAAGTGTCTCCAGATGTTCACCCATTGGTATTTTGGCATCCCATCCAGAGTTAGTTTTTGCCTTATGTCTGATTCTGATGTGACGTGCTTCAGCCTCAAGAACCCCAAATTCAGAATAAGTGGATTTATTAAACTGATAGATAGATGGGTGGCTGGATAGATGGATGGATGGACGGACATCATTGCACATATACCATTGCTCAGATTAGTTCAGTGTAATAAAGTTTAATTGAATTGTAGAAATAGGAGTAGTTACACAGCATCTACTATGCAAGAAAACAGTCGTCAGGTTGAGAGAAGACTTTAGCAATTATTGTTTACCACAACCTCCATTTTGAGAGACACTGTCAGCGACAATGTTTGATAAAACAACAAAGAAATCCATACATGTAATTACATAAAACCCACCTCTTAATGACTGGCCTATGCTATGCACCAAACTTACCATATTCTTAGAAGTGTGATGATCTATTATCATTTTCTTTTTTAGTGAATATTTCAAAGCACTTTACAACACAATTAACACTACAATAACAAAAAAGAAAGATTACAAATAAACATGTCAGATTTTGCAGGAACACTTTCTGTCATAGATATTGACAATAACTGTCATGTCTAAATGATTAGAAAAGCAGTTTTGAATGCAAAGGAGAAGCAGTGTGTTTCAGAGTGGATGAATTAGCTACTGTACATCTATCCATCCATTTTAAAAAATTTCTTATTCTCTAATTGGGTCACAGAAAGCCAGATGTGAGAAAAAAAAATGGAATTCTTTAGAAAAATACGCAGACTCCACACAGGTGGTGACCAGAATGGGTTGAAAGCCAGTACCCTGGAGTTGTGCACCACTCTAAAATAATGTAAAAATATGCATAATTTGAAACAAAAAGTAAAATTCTAAGAAATGTAATACAAGCTTATTTTTCTTATTCCATCATTTTTTTTAATTCTCTGTTTTTTCCAGAGTCTATCCTGGAAGCATCAGGAGTCAACTTTAAATTTAACAGCATTGGGGGTAAACATTATTCATTAATTTAATTTTTCATTCAGACTAATTCCAGTTCATGGCTGAACAACAGATAAGAGTATCCCATCAGCATAGTATGAACGAGAAGGAATTAACAATGGGTGGGACACCAGTTCCTTTGCAGGGTACATTTCCTCATTTACCCCGACTCTCAGGCTAATTTAGAATTACTAACAGTGACGTACGGTGAGGTTCATGGCTGGTGAGGCACTGACTCCTTCACAGTCAGATTTACAAATATATGAACCCCAAAGAGTAGCTTCTTCACTATTCAGTTGGCAGCATGCACATTGACTACTGGTTATGTGTCATATCTCATCAGCATTCTTTACACACACATCGGTAAAGGTTCATATTTGGCTAAGAAAGAACGTTACATTTATAGCAGCGAGAAAGAGCAGAGAGAGCGCATTTGCTCCTCACCCTCCGTGTGTTCTAAATTTGCTGTTGCAATTCCACAATTCATACTCATTCAGTACAAATGGAAGTACTGAGTGGTTTACAAATAAAACGGATTTCAGTTTTGCCCTTAATTGAAATATTTAATTGTTTTCAAAAGCCTTTAATTCTGATGCTTTAATCAATTTTAATACAGACTGTTCAACAAAAAGATAACAAGAAGGGGCCTGAGTTGCCTCGAAAGCTTGCATATTGTAATCTTTTTAGTTAGCCAATAAAAGGTGTCATTTTGCTGGGCATTTCTCTACATTCATAACGGCTAACATGGTACAACACCCTAGTACTAAAGAAAAAGAAAAGAATATTTTATTTAAGGTCGAAATTCAGTTCTTAAATATTGGATTTTTTTTCTTAGTCTGATCCCATTTTTTTATAAAATTGAAAACCATTTATGGTCTTACCTTTAATTGTAAATGAAGTCCATGCGCCTATCCCTCTCCACGTAAAACTCCATCAATTTCTTGTAAAAGTCCTCCTTATTTTCCTTTAGTTTTAAAAATCTTAATCTTCCATTTTGGCAGTCAGTCAGAACAAAAAATAAAAATAAACGGACCACTGCAGTGCACTTGACTTTCTGATATCACTTACTTATTGGCGCCTCTGCGTAGAACAGCAGCAACGAGCACCTGTCAGGCTCACATGCGCCCCCTTCAGGGCGGCATGGTACTGTCTGCTTCACCTTGTGCCTTTTCACTGCGGTTTTATGTCCGATCAGCAAGACTGAATATGTCACAAACATTCATTAAAGATATTAGCCAGACTGTGGAAAGTCAGGGTGTATAATAAACGTCTCTGTAAACCTTAAATTGGTGACATACAGAGAGACAGCAGTAGGCACGCGCCAATTGTATGCATCAACCTCGTCTGTGAGGGAGAGCGCAGTCCAAGGTGAGGTGAGACTTGTCGCTGCTGCACCTCGTGTTTCACTCCTGTATTTGAACAGGAAATGTGCCAAAGCAGCATAGTTTGACTATCAAAATTATTGGAATCATACAGAAAACAAATTTATAGCACAGACCAATAGACACATTTATTTTATGTTATCATTATTAGTTTTTTTACTTTTCATGATGACCCTCACCTGCCTCCCCTGACCGCACGCCCCTGATTACTAATTAACTAACTCTGCACTTCATCACAAGTCCGGTGGACCAAAAGAAAAACGCTCGCCAGCACAAGGAGAATGTGCAACTTTTACACAGATAGATTTCATTATCCAAGAAAGGAAACTTGTTTGCTCTAAGAATGTACAAAATATTTTCCACAGATAATTGAAAGAAGCCAAATGACAACAAATTGTTATTTTTTCCCCTCTTACAACATACTTAGAATTCTTGCTTACATGGATATTGAATTTTAACACTGTAAAAACTTAAAATTCATCATAGCCTGTGTGGCCACTAGAATTATAAATTGCTATCCATCCATCCATTTCCCAACCCGCTGAATCCGAACACAGGGTCATGGGGGTCTGCTGGAGCCAATCCCAGCCAACACAGGGCACAAGGCAGGAACCAATCCTGGGCAGGGTGCCAACCCACCGCAGGACTATAAATTGCTATTGAAATGGTAATTAAAGAGTATTTTAATTATATTATTTTTGAGTCCTGGAAATCTACAGTGAATCTGCGATCTGATGGCAAAATTCGAAGCCTTGAAAACAGGGGAGAGCTGCTACCAAAACGAATTAGGTTGGCCTCCTTTGTTACCTGTTTGTGATTCAGATAAATTATTGATCCGCAGCAGTCCCCTCTTGCTTATTACTCATTCTGACCACGTTTTTGAAACACAGTTTGTTCTTAATACTAAGATGCCCAAACCAACATTGAAAAGCAAATGTAACACCACGCTTAATAGAAGATTTACAAAAAAGGAACATTATAGTTTAACCAAACCTTCATATTCCAGTTTAGGATTGCATCGGACTGAGGCTGTTATACAGTAGCAGTACTTGACAAAAGGCAGAAACCACACTGGAACCCAAGCCCAACCATAAGTTTACATAACATATATTCAGAGCAAAAGGCTTTAGCATTGATCCATTTGGTTGTTCAATTTATTAATTTATTCCAACCTGCTAGACAAAATGCTCCACCCAAGGTTAGACAGGAACCTACTGTACACTAGAATCAGCCAACAGCCCTGAAATCGCTTGACTCTGCTGCTATTAGTTCATTGTATGTTAGTGTTGGAACTCTGAGAACAAGGCGAGCTCTTCAAAAGCACAGCTGGGTCCTTGGACACCAGCAGAGGAAAGAAAACTGCAGAAGTAAGAGCAAGCAGCCAGCATACGGCACAGAACCCAGATGGCAGCATGCACATTCATTATTAAAGACTATAACAAATGACTGTGCCAGCAAGAGCTAAGCCAGAAACTCGCTTTAAAATGTTGTGGTTCCTCTTACAAAACAGGATACATAGCCAACGTGGGCAATTAGCAAGAAAACAATTTATTTTCACTTTATCATTAAATATAACTGCTGTGAATAATTAAAACACTACATACAAACATGTTGCCTAATACACCTAATAAAGATGTAGCCAAATATGCCGTGTTACCCCGCTTCCTAAATATACAGTATGCGGTTACACCGCTCCTGATAACATTCAGCATGTTCTACTTGTCCTATGTAAGGGAAAAAAGAAGAATATGAGGTCTCAAAACTTCACATCTGATATTTAGGTTTTATCATCTGCATTGCAACTACATGGTTCTCCTGAGACCACGACTTGCAAAGCCTGCAGTTTTTTTTCCTTTTTTTGCAAAATGTGTGCCTTTAGATTATTTATAGAATAAAGCAGCTGCTTTCTCACTACAAGGTATAGTAAAGCGAGAGAATGAGGTGAAGTGAAACAAGGGGAGGACTGGAGGCATCACTACGTACTTTATTTAGTAATTTAAATTGTTTTTTGTAATGCATGCGACAAGCGAGAGCTGCTTTTAACGTCTTCCCAAGATGGGCTTACTTATACTTTAAAAAATCTGAAGGATCAATCCAAACAAACACACCAATTCCTGCATCTCTTAAAATAATAAATATCCAGGAAAATTACTAAGGCTACTCTCATACATTAAACAAAAGGGCATAGCAGCCTTAAATTCTATTTACAAAACAAAACAAATAAGGAAGGCTAGGAAGCAGCATTTACCCTCAGCGAAACAAAAATAAGACTTCCTCCACAAATGGAATGTTTATTACTGATTCTTATATATACCTGTCTCCTTAGAAAAGCTGTAAAGTGAAACAGGCAAACAACAGGAGCCAATACTGACTTACTGGAGCTTTTTGAAAATACCCCCAAACGAGACACCACATCTCGCTCACCTCAGCTTTTTCTTGAACATTTTCTCAACCAACTCCTCCGGATTGCAGTTCATCGATCAATCCCTCCTTGGATCCTCGGCCGTTAAATACCATAAAGTTATCCCATCTCTGGGACTGCTCCAATAAGGCGTCACCATTCTTATCCTTGCTGGGGGAATATGACCGCACTATATGCAACACCATAACGAGAAAACAAAACTAAAACTACCACTAACAGACCTAATTATTCTCATATAACACTATAGATACTCAAGACACAAGACATCAACAATAAACCCAGTCCCAAACTCGCCAACACTCGACCTTCCTCATGCCCACGTGAACCGGAGCGTGTGTGAGCAGAGTGCCACGTTTAAAACTGACAAAGTCTCCTTGAGCGCATGCAAAACATCCCAGTGAGGAGAAAGAGAACTAAAGAAAAAAAAATTAAATGCCCACAGAGATCGCGAAACCCTCAATGATGGTATGTTTATTACCAATTCTTATATATACCTGTCGTGGGAAAAGTTGTAAAGTGTGTCAAACACTTGGGGGTGCTGTTGCCCCGTTAAACTCAACAGACAGACAGGGTACAAGCAATAAGAAGATCTTTAATTCTTCTGCCTTTAAGCAATGCCTCCAAAGCACCCCAGCCACAATAAACAGGCAAGAGAATATTTACTACTACTAATAATAATAATAATAAACACAATGTCTCCTCCACATCTCCCAGCAAGCTCTGTCCTACTCCCCCCGTCTCTGTCTTGCCTGCTGGGTTCCCATCAGTCCTTTATGTAGTCCTTGACCCAGAAGTGCTTTTGTTCTTCATCCCACATGACTTGCCAGCACTTCCGGGTCAGAGGGAGAATCCCAATTCTTTAATCAGCCCTTCTGGGCTGCAAGGGAAGCATGACTCCCCAGGTCCTTTCACAGCTCACCTTGGCGATACCCACAGCACCCAACACGGCTGAGAAACCAGAGTCTAAGTCCCAGGATGTCCTGTGGAAATCCGAGGCATCGGTACACTCCATAGGAGCTGCCATCTAACGTTTTGGGGGAGGCAGTGTCCTGGAAAAGGGGGCCTTCCCCCATCCTTCCATCCTTTGGGCATCCCGGCCAGGTTGAGCTGCCGGCCATCCCTCACAAGTGAAATGGGCAAGTGCATACACTATGCAGCATTCACAGGCTTCTCCTTAAGTGGCACCCATGGACTCGGGAAGCGTCTTGTCTGTGTCTCTGTGAGACCTGCCCATTTGTTTAGCTAATAACTAAGCTGTCCCATATAGCTGAAGTTCTCAAGTTTTGATCTCTAGTTATTCTAAAACAGACATATTTTTATGCCATTGAACCACCTGACTCTTAGAATCATTCTGTAGCTCGAAAGTATCTTATCTTGTTCTTGGTGTCCTCTTCAGGACCCATCTTTCTACTTTATAGGTCTCCTCCAAATACATCAATGGCTTTAATAATCTCAGTCTGATAGATATAATGAGCACCCCATCCTCTCAGAGGATCCTGATGACTGATCTAGTGGGTGCAAGCCTTGAGAAGATCTCACTGCTACAGCTGCAGTCCTTGGTGAAAGCAACATCTAGATTTTTGAAGGTTTCCAAATGTTGGTTGAAAATATCTTGCTTATTTTAGATATCAGCCATAAGCTTAGTCTCTGTAATGCTGATCTGAAGTCATACTCCCTTGACACCTCACTTAACTTTCCAGCAGTTGTTGAAGTCTTCAAGCAATTACAGTTATAAGGACAATGTCACTGGTGTAGTGAGAGCTGTTGACATGTTGATGTTGACCCAGATTTCTGCCTAGTCCATCTCACCAGCAGACTTCCTCATCGACAGTTCAATATACAAGAAGGCACATAAGTGAGAAAGAAGGCAGCCTCATCACAGTCCTTCTTCACACAAAAAGTGTTTCTGTTCTCCCCACAACAATGCACTCTAATTCTTGTACTGCTGCCTTAGTAGCCGGCTGTTGCAGGGATTCATTCCCAACCTGATCAGTACTTCTTACAGTCTCCCATGATTTACTGAATCAGATATCTTCTTGTAATCCATAAGGGGATAACAGAGTGGTATGTTGATCACCCTAACCTTCTCTATCGATACGCTTAGGTTCAAAACTTGATCCCAAGTTCTGACTCCTTTCTCGAATCCTTCCTGCATACTCCACTAATTCTTATTCTGCAGTAGATTTTATGTGCATTAGGATCTTTAGTAGTATCCTACTGGCGTGGCTGATCAAGGCAATTATGTGATAGTCACCACATTGCATGGTGCCATTCTTCTTAAGATAACAGTATGAAAATGGAGTATTTGCATTCCTGAGACCAATCTGTCCAGACTGCACAATTTTGTTTCCCCATTAAGTGTCAGTGGTGTTACTATCAAATTTAATGAGTTATTTAGGAAGGTTGTCAAACCTGCACGCTTTTCTGTTTGTCTGTCTTCTGACAGTGTCCTTCACATCAATCTCTAGGATTGAGGAGCCCATCTCTGTATCTCAAAATGGAAAGAAAATTGCAATATATGTACATGAAATAGACTTGTCACATTCAAAAAACTTCCATCATAACACACAGTTTCTTGGCTACAGCCAAAGCTGTTCCAGTGTTGGTGCCATTTAATTCTACGCTACTGTTCTAACCATGTCTACCTCTGCATCTCTGAATCTGCTTTCCAATACTGCTGATAAGCTTCAGCTGACAGATGTTTTATTACCTTCAGCTGTTTCCCTTTGTCCAGAGACCTCAGTGCCTTGTCCATGATCCAAGGCATTTTCCAGTGTGATGTAACTTACCCAGGATATTATGGGTGCTTTCAACCATTAGCTGTTTGCAATCTGCCTATTCATCTTCCTCTTCTCTCACATCCCTATATAGGCTTATCGTCTCAAACTGTTGACTTTCACTGTACATCTTTCTTGATATAGGTCAATCCAGTTATAGGGAATACCAAAGGGAGGCAGTGTCATGTAGGGGTTAAGGTTTTGGACTTCAAACCCTGACGTTGTGGGTTCAGATCCTGCTACTGACACTGGATGTCCATGAGCAAGTTACTTCACCTGCCTGTGCTCCAATTGGAAAACCAAAAGAAATGTAATCAGTTGTATCATACATGTTGTCAGTTACCATTGATAAAGGCATCAGCAAAATAAATAAATGTAAAAGAAAATTTTCAGAATAACGAATGCTTCTTGTTGGTCCGGACAAAGGTTCATACATCATATTAAACAGATTTCATTTTAACAAAATATAAATTCCAGTATAACAAATGGTTTCTAAATCAAAAATGACCACTAATACTTCGAAGCAAGAAATATTTAATACCACTCCAACACTTCTGCCGAGTCTTGAGAAAACTGGAACAGGCTGTCTCCTTCTTGTTAGACCAAAAGAAAGTGACAGTCTGTTATGAAATTCCCAGTCACAGGCAGTGATGTGCGGTGAGGTTCATGGCTGGTGAGGCACTGACTCCTTCAGAGTCAGATTTACAAATATATGAACCTTAAAGAATAGCTTATATTATATTCAGTTGGCAGCATACACATTGACTACTGGTCATGTTTCACTTCTCATTAACATTTTTTACACACACATAGGTGAGGTACAGATATGGCTAAGAAAGAACGTTACATTTATAGCGTCAAGAGAGCAGAGAGAGCGCATTTGCTCCTCATCCTCCATGTGTTTGCCTTTGCAATTCCACAATTCACATTCTGTAATGATGCGGGTTCAGCTCCATCGCCTGTTTGGGAGCCCTTGAACCCAACACCATCGGTAATGTCACCGATGAGCTAGACAGTGAGGCAATAACAATGAGCAAGGGGATGATGTAACAAATGTGCAAAGTGCTTTTATTCAAAATAAATCAACAGTGTTCAAAGTAAAGTGCAGCAGTGCATTCAAAAGTCTTCATTAAATAAATAATCCATTAAAAGAAATATGTGGAGGTTAAAATTCAAAAACAACAATCCTTTAAAATGAGGTTAAAACGCACATCAGGAAGCAGTCTAAAAAAAAAACAAATGACAAGCCCGATGCTCCTTTTCTGTTAGCGTTAGCGTCTCACCTGCTTCTCCCATGTGGGCCCTGCAACAGGCGAGACGCTCTTAATGCAGCTGACCTTCTGCCTACTTCTACTGTTACTGTCAGTCGCCTTTCCGATCCTTGGCTCCGGTCGGCTCCCCCTGACAGTGACCTGGGAATTCCTCCAACGGCCAAGGCTCTTACGTGGAGGACACCACATCCCAAGTCCTGACTCCCGCTGCCATCCGCGGAGAATCTTCCGCCTTCCAGTCACTCCCGTCCTTCATACAAAACTCTGCGGGAGCAACAACCACTACTACGTCCGGGGTGTCGGCCTACACCCAGGTTGTCTGCTCAGCTGCCGCGAGCCTGCTTTCACTCGCTCACACCGGTGGACGCTCTCTCTCTCTTTTGCTTGCTTGCTGGCTTTCGCCACCTCCCGTTCTCTTTCCTTTCTTTTCTTTTTCTTAATCCTCCCCTCTAACCGGCTCGTGCTTCTCTTTATGCCGAGGGACATAGCAGCTGCAGCACATTAGCCACAGGAACAATCACGGATGTGGGCAGTCTCTCACCTGTGCACTTAGGTGAGAAACGGCTCGCTACAGCCACCACGGCCCCTCCTAAGCCTCGAGCGCTGTGATTATTTATTTTAAACAAACTGGCCTTTGCTGGAAGAGCTGTGGACCCATAACACCACACACTCATTCACTGCAAATGAAAAAAACGGATTTCAATTTGACCGTAATTGAATTATATATATAAACTTATTGGCACCTCAGTGTAGAAGAACAGCAGCAATAAGCATCTGTTGGGCACACATGCAGCCCCTTCAGGGTGGCACAGTACTGACTGGCTCATCCATGGCCCTTTTCACTGCAGTTTTATGTCCGATCAGCAAGACTAAATATGTCACACAGATTCATTAAAGATATTAGCCAGACTGTGGAAAGTCAGGGTGTATAATAAACGCGTCTGCAAACATTATATTGGCGACATACAGAGAGACAGCGACAGGCACGCGCCAATTGCATGAATCAACCTTGCAGTGTGTGAGGGAGAGCGCAATCCGATGTGAGGTGAGGCTCGTCGCTGCCACACCTCGCGTTTCTCTCCTGTATTTATTTTATTTAATTTTATTTTATTATTTTATTTAAACAGGAATGATCACAATTATTGGAATCATACAGAAAACAAATTTATAGCACAGACCAGTGGACAAATTTATTTTAAGTTATCATTATTAGTTGTTTTACTTTTCATGATGACATGTGAGGCCTCCCCTGACCGCACATCCCTGAGTCCCAGCGAGGCTCGGCACGAGTATAAGCGAGACATCCTACACTTCGCTGAATTCTGAGACAATGCTCCACCAAGCGTTTGTGTGGGTAACTGTGTTGTGTGCCAATACTGTACTATTCGAGTTTTACAGTGCTTCTCAAATTTTTGTTTGTGAGAAACAGCGTCAGTTTACAGTGAAAGAAAAATGAACAATCCTGAAAAAAGTTGATTCCAGAATGAAGAAAAACGACGTGGCAAAAGCATTCGAAATTGTGCCTTCAATGCGATCAACAATTTTTAAGGGTAGAAAAAAAATACAAAGACAAAGTTAAAGATCGGGTATTGGGAAATGAACAAAAAAAAAAATAGAAGCATGTTTGTATTTCTATTAAAAAAGAGTTACATCTAAAGTCTCATTTTTTGCAGTTTAAGAAGTGACTTTTTTTTTATAATTATTGTCAAGCTTGGGTCACAGAGTTAGTTGCACAAGAGACAGAAAGGGGAATCCATGTTGGGTGTTAAATGTTCTAAACCTCGCGCGACAAGTACAGTAAGCAGTAAGACACAGCAGAGCAGCTATGGTCCTGTCCTCGCGCTGCTTCCATTAGAGATGGCAAATCGCCGGCGACCCTGGTCACAATTGTACACGTATTTTCCTCATAACTGTTATAACGAAATTTTCATTATAGCAAAATATTTTAATGGTCTCAGATTTTGTTACAGCGGGATTCCACCTGTATTCCTTGGAGTCAAGGCGGACTCTAAAGGTATTCCTTTTGGGTCTTGCTGCCTTTATGCCAAGATGAATTAAGGCTCTGAACACTTTATGATCAGATTCACAGCCCAATCTCAGGTACAGCACAGTCAGCACCTTCTTATAAGGATGAAGCTGATTGGATTTCTTTTAATGTCATTTGTGAGATCTATGTGTATCTGTGGAGCGAATGTTTGTCACTCTACAGAATATTAGTCACAAAGTGGTTGTTTTCAAGGAAGAATTTAGCAGCCTCTGTGTTCATGGTCATAATGTACACACACTCCATCTATACTGCTTCATCTAACTTTTGCATTGAAAGCACCAAAAAATCTTGGATGTTAATGAAAAAATCCTTTACCCAACTGTCCAGTGCTACTGATGCTGGTGTATACTCCTGGATTTTTATAATCAGATAAGACTTTGCAGCAATCCTGCATGATACAGTGTAAGTACAGTGTTATAACCAACCATTCATTTAGCAAACTTTTGACGAAGAATAATATAATTATGTTAGAACACTCACAATTAGAGGGCTAGAGTGGCATCACTATTTAACCTAACCAAAAAGAGTGTGCAAGAAAAGAATCCTGGGTACATGGTGGACACCGAAGCATACATAGGGAAAGCTTGCAAACTCAACACAGTTCTTGAACCAAATACTTGAACACTGATTTGTGTGACAGCATCACACTTATACTTAATCTATTGTGTTTACTTGGTTTATACATAAAAGACAATACAATCTCTTCGAATAGAGAATATCTTTGGGAAACCAATGGAAGCTCAGCTGAAATAAACATGTCCTTCATAAAATTTGTAAAAATTAAGTCAAAAAATACACATTGCATCATTAAAAGTAGCGTTCTCTGCATAAAACATGCTGATTCAGTTGGACACAGAGAGGTATCGATAACTTTTCTCACACGGCTGCCACTGACCTATTTAGTTTGCTGCATTCCCCTTTTCATTCTTTCTTTTTGTCAGTTTTGGTCACGAGCCATGACTTTCAGCCATTCATTCAGCTGGGAGTGCAATTAAAAGCAAAACCAGAATAAGCAGTATGAGCAGTCTTCAACTACACTAGAAAAGTACACTCTTTGATCGACTCTCAATTAACCACCACCATTACATGTAGTACATCTTGAATATTTTGTGTTTATAATTTGCTTTTAACTGCGACAATGAAAAGAAATGAATGAAGACATAAAAGGATTTAAGTTCATGAAATACTATGAACAGGTTCCCTGCCTGTTGGTGAAGGTAAAATTTCAATTTATTGTTATACTTGATAATGCAAACAATATATGCTGGGATCTGATTATAATTATTGGTGCTACCTAGCATAATTTGTTCTGGGTGTGACGAGGATGGATCGGATTAGAAATGAGGACATTAGAAGGTTGGCATAAGTTGGACAGTTTGGAGACAAAGTCAGAGAGGCAAGATTGCGTTGGTTTGGACATGTTGTAATAAGTACATAAGTTTAATATGTCACTGTGCTCTGTACAAAAATATTTTATAAATCCACTCACATGTACAGCTAACACAAGGCCAGATTTAGCACACAGGGGCTCATCATTTTGAACTGATAGGGAAGCATTAGAAGACAAGAAGGGGACAACTGTGAAATGGGCCTTGTACTATTTCTGTGTGTCAGTGTCAGCATGACATTGAATATTCTTTTCCTTGTTTGGAATGCCATGATTTACCTAAGTGGGGGCCTGCACATGAAGAAAGAGTATAAAAACCTTGGAACATTACCTGGCACACCTTTGAAGCCAACAGAAGGATGGGAGATAATGTCACCTGATCTGGAAAATCCTTCCAGTGCAGTGACGAAAATGGCAGACTGTATACATTGATCTCTCACATCGATAATGGTCTTGTCATGGCTTCGTCGTCTGTTATGCCACGTAAACCATCATTAAAGAAAGCTAAGTTATTTCTCCTATGTGATTTCTTACCACCGTATCACTAAGGGAGGGGTATCACCTTTTAATATCATATCTATAGAGTTTTGGGTTATGTAACATTCCGCAATTACAAAAGAACAAGGGAGCTAGCGGCCCATGCTTGATAGATATGTGCAGAGGCGAGATGCTGGGTAAATTTGGAGAAGGATGTTAAGGATGGAATTGCCAGTTAAGAGGAAAAGAGAAAGACCTAAGAGGAGGTTTATGGATGTGGTGAGAGAGGACATGCAGGTGATTGGTGTAACAGAACAAGATGTAGAGGACAGAAAGATATGGAAGAAGATGATCTGCTGTGGCAACCCCTAACAGGAGCAGACAAAAGAAGAAGAAGTGCTACCTAGCATAATAAAGGATAATGATCCAGCTCTCCACCCATTTGCTGATGCCACTTATCCTAATGCAGGGTCCAGAGTCTACCTCAGCAGCATTAGGAACAAAAGGCAGGAAAACCTGGAGATGAGGCATCATTAATACTAATGATGGTACAAATTTATTAAAATAGTGTTTCTCACAGTTCTTTCTTTTCCCTATTGATGCACCCTTACCTAGTCTAGATAAAAATCTTTTGACCTGAAAATAATTTTTCCCCTTCATTGGAGAACAAAACATTACAACACAATACAGCTCAACCAAACAAATATACATAGCAAATACAACGGTATGCTTCAAAATTAATTCAAATAAAATATCTCTGAATTCAGTCTTCACCCAGAAAACAATTTTCTCTGTGCATCCAAGATGAAAACTGCCTTCATCAAAAAGATTCTACGGTATAGAGAAATTTGAAATATTTGTACTCTGCCAGGGTAGCAACTCTGAACTGTTTCAATTCAAATTCCGCTATTTGTCTTTGTGTTTCTGCCCATGTTGAATAAGATATGTTCACGCCTTTTGGTTCTTATCTATTTTGGTCAATCAGATAAGCTGACAGATGGGCACTGATGCACATCATAAAATAAAATGCATTTTTCTGTTCCTAAAAGACTACTGTTCTGCATAGTACAGTATACCAAAGGACTTTAATGGACTTATAACTGTATATATTAAAATGCCTTTTCCAATGCCTGGACATTCATTTTGAATTGATCTTGACATGATAAACATGCTTCATACAAGGTAATTACTTCAGATAATTAAATGTGTTGCTATAAACATATTAGTACACTGTCCCTTTTTATGAAAATATTTAGTGATTTAATTCAATGAATGCTGAAAAGTTCAAGTTTATAAACAGTGTAACAGGAATGACCATAAGACATTGTGAAGGGTTGGGGCAGCCACCTGTATAATTTTTCCCAGCTGCAAAACTGATGCACAGACATGTTCATACAACAGAGTCCAAAACAGAACTGATTCATTCTACATAAGATGGCAGCTTTAAAGGCCCGTAGAGGAAATGATGTCATCAGGACCGGAAGTGATGTCGTTGGCTGCCACCGAGTTGGGCGGGAATGGTCTGCAAAAGATCGAGAGGGAGAATTAGTGCACCTCGCCACCCCCTGGTCCAGCGTGGAATTACATGTACTCAAGTCCTTTAGTTATCTCCTAAACACGCATGTGTGACAACAGTTATAAAATGATCCATTGGCAATATTGATGTGATTGCACTTTACTGTATGTTTACACAATGGCCCGAACAGTCAAATAAAAACTTTAATGTTCTTCACTCAATAATGAATTTAACCCTGTCTGCCTTTACAATGCTGCATAAGGCCTTTCACGGAGGAAGGACTATAATTTATTTGTCTCTGATGACAGCAGTGTTTCCCAAACAAATCTCATCTAGAAGCGGAGACACCACCCGCTTATGGAAGGGAAGTAGCTGTTTTGATCACATGACCATCTCCATTGCATTTTAATGTTTAGTACATTTTTCAGACATGTACTTAAATGATGAGTATTACTATTTTGCAGAGTACTAATCTAGGCGATTAAAAAAATGCAGGAACTGAACATTCCAAATTATTTTTAATAACAGTAATAATAAACAGCACATAATAAACAACAATAATCACGAAAAAAGGACTTTTTAATTTAAAAAATACTTTCTCTAAATGGGTGGAGTGGAGGCTCTGAGGCTAGGGATCTGTGCCGGCAATTGGAAGGTTCCCAGTCCAAATCCTGTAAATGCTCTTGAGTAAGGCCCTTCATTGCTCCATCCTGGGTGATGTTAACCTGCATCCAGCCCTGCTAGCAGGTCCCCCAACTTGCAGGGAAAACTTGGGGAGTGGTGGCAGGATTGGCACTCCAGTCACTGTGAAAAAAACCATTCAAACGAGTGTGGCGCTGAGGTGTCACCCATTGCGCGGTTGTGCTTGGGTCCTAATTTGGTATCCTGAGGTGGCTCGTCATGTGGGGGGGGGGGTGCAGCAACGCGCTCTATCAGTGCATGCTCTCAGCCTTTTCTCTAAATAAATATGACCTTTACAGATGAACAAATTAAACAGATTTTATTCAATTAATAAATTGGGACTATTTCAGTGGAAATAACTTGCACCTTCAAAATATCACATAGAAAATGTTTTTGTTGCTGATGTTTACCAAACTTTGAAATCAAATCTGAAATTGCTGAGGTGTACTGCATGACTGCCTGTGACGGTGTGAGTCCATTCCTGCTCCCCTTGCTTTCGGGGAGCCTCTGAAAGCCAACACCGTCAGTACTGTAACCGAGATGAGCTGGGCAGATGAGGACACTCTAAGCAAGGGGATGGTGGAAAAGTGCTTTTAATAAAAACCGAGTCCAAAACAGTGTTCAAAGTGCAGTGCATCATCCTCAATAATCAATCCAATAAAATGAAGGTGTAAAAAGTTGTAATAAATGAATCCATTAAAACCAGAGGTTAGAAACACACAGTCATTGGATCCTTAATGTTCTTGTTAGTACAGGATGATCCCAGCCCACCACCTTCTCCGTATCCCCGACTCACCCATAACTCATACAGCCGGCGGACACTCAGTAGCCATGGTCTTCATCACCTGCCCCCATCTTGGCTGTCTCCAAACAGCTCCAGACAATCTGAGGTTGGTACTCGTCCCATCATCCTTCACGCACCCGCAGTCGTACTTCAGATACTTGGGGAGGTCATCCGCCATGCTCAGCCCACTCCACTCAAATGATCAGTTGGGTGCATTTTGGGGGCACCAAAACCTACACTCCTTTGTGGGACCCTTGATCACACTGCCCTTCCTCCCTAGGTGGCCAGCTAGTCCTCTTCAGACTCTTTTTAACTTCTGAAGCCATTTCTCTCCTGACACATTCTTTCCTCCCCCAACCCATGCAGGCTCTTTTTAAAACTGTTAGCGGACTGGGTGCAGGTGTGAGAAGCTGCTACTTCCACCGCAGCATGGAGGCTCCGAAGTGATCCGCTCACCTCTGCACATGAATGTGGCACGGTCAAACAGAGCCTCCACTAACCGCGGAGCGAAACACACACCTGCTTAGAGCCTGCACCTACACAGAGGGTGATTATTTATTTAAAATCGGCACTGCGCCACTGACCACACATCACACTTTCTTAATTATTTCTAGATCGGATAAGATTGTAGTTATGATCCAACATCCAGATCTGTATCCAAAAGACGTTCATTCTTTGTACGTGAACAGGTTTGCAACTACTATCAGTTTTTTTGGGCAGCATATCCATCCAATATAAAATGGCACTTAAATGCACACATACCCTATACATGACAATTAAATATAGTCTCAGTTTGAAATCACTGTCATATTTTTTCTTTGGCAACATCCAATGTAAAATTGGTATTTCAATGTACACGTTTTATACATAACAACTACCTGTAAACCATCATTCTACAATACTAATTATATTATCAACACTTAGATAGATAGATAGATAGATAGATAGATAGATAGATAGATAGATAGATAGATAGATAGATAGATAGATAGATAGATAGATAGATAGATAGATAGATAGATAGATAGATACTTTATTAATCCCCAAAGGGAAATTCACATACACCAGCAGCAGCATACTGATAAAAACAATATTAATTAAAGAGTGATAAAAACACAGTGCAAGTTAAAAAGTGCAAGGTGGAGATGTTCTTAAACATACAGAACTGAGCTGGCCCATATTCAGAACTTAATACTGTAGCGTCGTTGCTGAGCACCACAATTGACGGATTCTTTGCTCTTTACATGGCTCTTTGAGGTGGCTCGCTATCATTAAAATGACATTTCACCTTTTGCTGCCCTAGTTGGACTTTGCAGGCTTGCTGTTTATATAGGTGCCCCTGCCACTGGTGATGTAATGCCAGCTCATAACTGGGTGACTCATCCCAGGATGATGTAACTTGTCAGCGTTGTTACTATACAATACACTATATAGTGTATCTATACAAGCTATTTAACAGTGTAACTAAACATTTCACCTTTCGCCAATAACATGAATTTTCCCACATGTTAACATACATGTCATGCAGAGACGTAAAATACATAACACAACAAGGTCAAGAACCATTAATCTCTCGAGATTTGTTGTGTACAGGAGCATATCACAATTAATACAAAAATACAGTGCTATTTGTAGGCGGGTAAGTGGCACGCTGATCACACAGGGAAAGTCCTCGTCCTTTCAAAAAAAATAAAGAGTGTGGCGGATGGCTGGGACCCTTGCCCGGCCGAGACGTCTCCACACTGGAAGGACCGGGGGAGCCATCCTATTCAGAGGTTTACCTTCCCCGGACCGCTGGATGGCAGCCCCTGCAGGGCTTAATGGGAGTTGGAGTTGGTTACAGCCCTTTTGGGATCTGGGGGTAGTGCCAGGGGGTGCTGCAACAGCTGCTGAGCCCTCTTGGGCGGGTTTTCTGCCACACCTGGAGGTGCTGCCAGAAGTAGGTCAGCGAGCACCTGGAGCACTTCCAGGAGGCGTTATAAAAGGAGCCAGCAGTCGTTACTCCGAGAGCCAGAGTCGGGAGGAGAGGTACTAAGCTTGCCAGAGAGCAGAGGAGGAAAAGAAGAAGAAGAAAAGGAAAAGAGAAAATATTGTTTGTGCTGTGTTTGGGACTGTGTTGTTGTGCTTGTGGGAACGGAGAAGATGTTTCCACAAGGGGGAAAAAGAAAATAAAAGCCCTGTGTGCTTTGAACCTGTGTCCTGCGTCTGTCTATGTCAGGGCTGATCTTTACAAGAGTGACCTTGTAAGTCATCAAAAATACAAAATAGGCATTCTTGCACTATAATTCTTAATACATTTAATCTAAAGTGATACCAAGGGATTTCATGACAATTAGTGAGATAAAACCCTGTATTACCCCCTGCAACCAGGAAAATAATGCAGACACTGAGAACGGAGCTACCTTTCTGTGTAGTTGTGCTCATTTGAGTGAGTCGTCAGTGCAGCAACCAAAAGCAGCGTAGCCTGAAAAGCATTCACTGTGTCTCACTGCCTCCTCTACTGATCGCCACAGGAACCACACATAAGGTCACTCGAGCACAAAATGTTTATCAGATACAACTAATAACTAAGACCAAGCTTTTTCCATTACAAGAGACACAGGCGAGTGCAGAAGTTAAAGCAATGGAGCAAGTTGTCCATTCTATCATGTTCACCTGCAGTACAGGAAACTGCACAGAATTTTACACTTGTGCTCGGAAAAATAGAATACACTACTTAAATTTTGGGGTAGATAGATAGATAGATAGATAGATAGATAGATAGATAGATAGATAGATAGATAGATAGATAGATAGATAGATAGATAGATAGATAGATAGATAGATAGATAGATAGATAGATAGAGCAAATTCCCATGTAAAGTTACATTTACCATTAAATTTTTTTTGCCTGAAGCATTGACTTCTGTCTACTTTAGAATAACATATTCCAAAGCTACACATTTGTGTGTTTTGGTTAATATATGAGTGCTGTTGATAGTTGTGTAAGGCCAATGCGGAGACAAGGAAGGACCCACTTACTACATTTCCCCACCAAGAGTTATTACTGTAATTATTCCCACAAGCACCCACTTGTTTTATGCACTGCATTCTTGAACATCTTCCAGCTGCCCTTTCAGTCCTGCAGGTTTTGCTGCTGCTTACAGTCTAAAACTAAACGGTAGAGTAGGACAAAAAGTACTGCATTTTACTTCAGAAAAGCATCAGGAAGCCAACAGCGTCCCACTCTGCTTACATGGGATTATAAGAACATTAAATTAAAATTAGCATAAAAGGTGTTCAGGATTTTTTTACTGCTTATTCCTGCAGAAAATATATTTTAAAGAGCTAGTAGTACCACAAAAGTTCACCATGAATAAACTGAATAAGTCTTTGTGACGTTTTAAAACATATATGGTTTTCATGCTAACACAATGTAACAAAATCATATTCAACATCTGACAGGTAGAATAACTCAAGCAAGTGGAGTGCCACTCCGTATAAATATATGTCGCTCACAGCTTCATGAAGCGTATACACTTTTCCGTTTTAAGTTTAATGCTTTCATAAGAAACCGCAATAAACCTGCAGCTGTGTGTGACCTGTGGTTAAAATGACCATCTGAACACAGCAGACTGTGATGCATTTCCTGAGCATACGACTAAAAGTGTGCTGTCAACAGCACAGTCCTGATATTTAGGAAATGACCTGCTTATCATTGATTCCATTCACATGAAACAGCTTGATTTTCATAACTTCTGGTGTAAGCTATTAATTCAGCTTTTTATTTAAGTTTCATCATTCAGATTGTACTTTGGCATTTAATTTTTATTTTTAGATCAAGTTCAGTCTTTTATTTGCCAGATATTGCAATACACTACTCAATTGTTTGCTGTCGAAAACTGCATGAACAGCACTGCGCTAGAGCAGAGGTTAATAAAACTGCTTTAGAGCTCCAAATTCTTTCACATGCATCCCAAATGCATATAATATTCATGTGATTTAGATGACAGTGTGGCTGGTTGCATACCTGAGTGTGTCCTGCAATGGATTTTTAGTTTTTTGTCCAGGTCTGGTTTCTAGTGCTGTAGGGTTAACCTCACTTGCATAGAAGACACGTTTTTCTTCATAAAAGGATTTAATCTAATCTGCCTCCTCATTCATATGTGCATCCTCTTCACAGTTGTTTCACCAGCAAATTTAGTTTGTTATGATTATTTTGCTATACAGTTATAGAGCTCCAGTGAATACAAGCTGATGAAGCAGCCTTGAGAAGCACTGGCATTTAAAATCAAGCAAGCTGGAATTGTGCAACTGATGTTAGTTATTAAAGGCCTTTCCGAGCTTTGCTACCATGTTACTCAAGCAAATGAAAATAGTGGCTTTGCTAAAACACATGAGAAGGACAGACAGGGATGGTGACACTTTGAAATTATCTGTGAATCCTATGATTCAGAGATCTGGGAATACTTTGAGAATGTGCTGTGAAACACCATATGAGATGACTGCATTGGTGATTTCTCACTTAACTGTCCTGCATATACTGTATCATTTGAAAGTTTGTCTTTTGAGTTTCAAAATGGATACTGAATAACAGCATAAAATCCGAAGAAACCTACATGAAGTACAAACCTTGAGTCAGATGTTATGAACACGCTTGAATACAGAGTTCAGTTACAAAATGACTGCAATTCCTGGACTGTTTCTGGAAACATGGACTGGGACTTTCATGACAGTTTCTGTGCAAAATATCTGACTGGCACCATGAATATGTAAATAAAGTAAAAAAAAATAAAATAAATGAAAAGTGATTGTAAAAACAGGTTACTGGAACAACAAGGAGGTTTCATATGCAATTCCACTTGGTGGTAAGGGATACGATACAATACAATTTATTTTTGTTTAGCTAAAAATCACACAAGAAGTGCCGCAATGGGCTTTAACAGGCCCTGCCTCTTCACAGCCCCCCAGCCCTGACTCTCTAAGAAGACAAGGAAAAACTCCCAAAAAAACCTTTGTAGGGAAAAAAAATGGAAGAAACCTTAGGAAAGGCAGTTTAAAGAGAGACCCCTGTCCAGGTAGGTTGTGTGGGCAGTGGGTGTCAAACAGAAGGGGGTCAATGCAATACAATACCCAGAAGAACACAAATAATCCTCAATACAATATAACAGTAAAATAAGTACAGAGCAGAATTGAACAGTAGATGATATCACATAATAGGATTTGGATTTGTTCAGAAAACCTCTATGAATGTAAAACTACATGAATCCTAAAGTATAGTATCCGGATTTAAAAACAATATATCTCGTCATGGCTGAAAACAGCTATGAACAATCATATCTATAATGAAAAATAAAACCTAAAAGGCACAAAAATGCTTTTTCCCGCTTCCAAATTTAGAATCTTTTTACCTTGAACACTGAGTCGTGCTGTCATACGTACTAGCTTTATTTCTGCATATGGATTGTTTCAGACATCTTTGGTTACGAAAGACTGAATTTATTCATGCATGTATAGCCAATGAGAAGAAACTTTGTATATGGAAAAAAACTGTCATTGTTCCTTTTCCCCTACAATTTAAATATTAGTTTCATAAAGGTTACTATCCTTCTATCCATCCATTCATTTTAAGAACCTGCTTATTCCATTACAAGCAAGCGAGAAGCCAGAAATATTCCAGAAGCTAAAAGTTAAATCTAGAGACTGCTCAGGGGTCTGTTCCAGAAAGCTTGATTAGTGTGAAATGTGGTTGAAGCAAGTCTCAATACTCCGAAATCAGGCTAATTCCATTCCAGAAAACTTGGATTTAGATAAACCTGAATTCCTGGAACAGACTAAAACAGAATTTCATAATCTGTGAGGTCAAAGACCCTGATTATTCGCTAATCATGCTTTTTAGAATGGGATCAAGATTTTCCTGTTCCACAAAGAAAGATTTGATGAAATCCATCTCAGTTACTGGGGCAATCATTGCTCTGAAACTAAAATGCAAAAAAGTAAGTTTAATGTAAAGAATTAACGCTTTGCAGCCTGAATAATTAAGGAGCAGAGCATCCAATCACAAGATCGACGTCTGTATATGTCCTGTCAAAAATGCTGATCCAAGCTACACTATTTAGGAAGCAGAAAAAAAACTATGAAATGTTGAAAATGTAACGCCCTTCCTGAACAAACAATCAACAGAGAAGCAAAACTCCTTCACCAAATTCTGCCCAGAGAAACGTAATCAGATCAGAAGTTGTGGCACAATGTTGTGATTTCGGCTGAAAATTGATGCTTTGCTGCCTTTTCCTTTAAGAGAAGCCATATTGTATACCGTTGTCAGGGTCACATCCCTCGTTTCTAGGGGCATGGTCCCTGGGGTTGTGACTGTGACTTAATCGACAACTGGCATAAAAGGTCACCCTTTCGCAATGAACCTTATCCAATCAGCGGATGAAATCCTTCATTTGATTTTGTTCTATTGGGTGTTTTCTCTTCTTGCTTTGCCTGGTTTCGACTTATCATCTAATAGATAGATAGATAGATAGATAGATAGATAGATAGATAGATAGATAGATAGATAGATAGATAGATAGATAGATAGATAGATAGATAGATAGATAGATAGATAGATAGATAGATAGATAGATAGATAGATAGTATAAAGTATCAAGTATACTCTGAGTCTATATATGCAGGATGTCATAGTCATAATTCACGTTGATGTCATGTCAGCTGGTTATCATTACCGATACATGTTTTTGTGCATTAATATTTGGACATGTTTATGGCTTACAAATAAAATGTGAGCTTCACTGTTTCGACAGGAAGTGTGAAATTAATGTAGAGGTATCATCATGAAATCTCTTACCAGTTTCCAGGTTCAGAGACGAAAATCTACTTTTCTTGCCTTCCAATTGGAAAAGTCGTTGATGACATCTTCGTAGTCTAATCTGGATGCAATGTCTTTGTCTATAGATAGGATCACCATACTGCAAAGCCTGTCTTGAGACATGGTTGATCTATACTGGAGAATATAACTTGATGAATCCGCTGGAACGAGACACTCGGACATCAAAAGCAGGGCCCCCTTAAGTGCGGGGCCTGCGGCACTCGCACCACTTGCCACCCCCAAACGCCACTCTTGCTCTGTATTTTGCTGCATTCAGCTTGCCCTCAACCGTGTCCCTGATGCTGAAGAACAACTCCACAGCATAATGCTGCCACCACCTTGCTTAACCACTGTAATGATAGATAGATAGATAGATAGATAGATAGATAGATAGATAGATAGATAGATAGATAGATAGATAGATAGATAGATAGATAGATAGATAGATAGATAGATAGATAGATAGATAGATACTTTATTAATTAAATTAATTAATTTATTAATCCCCAAGGGGAAATTCTCATACTCCAGCAGCAGCATACTGATAAAAACCAATATTAAATTAAAGAGTGATAACAATGCAGGTATACAGACAGACAATAACTTTGAATAATGTTAACGTTTACCCCCCCCCAGGTGGAATTGAAGAGTCGCATAGTGTGGGGGAGGAACGATCTCCTCAGTCTGTCAGTGGAGCAGGACAGTGACAGCAGTCTGTCGCTGAAGCTGCTCCTCTGTCTGGAGATGATACTGTTTAGTGGATGCAGTAGATTCTCCATGATTGACAGGATCCTGCTGAGCGCCCGTCGCTCTGCCACAGATGTCAAACTGTTCAGCTCCGTGCCTACAATAGAGCCTGCCTTCCTCACCAGTTTGTCCAGACGTGAGGCGTCCTTCTTCTTTATGCTGCTTCCCCAGCACACCAACGCGTAGATGAGGGCGCTCGCCACAAACATCTGATAGAACATCTGCAGCATCTTATTGCAGATGTTGAAGGGCGCCAGTCTTCTAAGGAAGTATAACCGGCTCTGTCCTCTCTTGCACAGACCATCAGTATTGGCAGTCCAGTCCAATTTATCATCCAGCTGCACCCCCAGGTATTTACAGGTCTGCACCCTCTGCACACAGTTACCTCTGATGATCACGGGAATTTATTTGTTTTATTTATTTATTCGGTTATTTGACCTTGATTTTACTTCTTGTCTGGATTATGATTGCTACGTTTTATTTTTATTTTCCTTTTTTTTTTCCCTTTTCCTGATTTTCCAGGTTTACTCACAAAATCAGCCTAGCTGTTTTCCTGCTGAGTCAGGACACACGACCAGGGAAGAGTCTGCATGAATGTTACCATTTTATATCTGAGACTTTAATATACTGTATATGAGAAACGTTCAAAAACGTGATATCTTCAGTTGCACACATCATGATTTTTAGCTGGCATTGATGTAAACCATGGAAATTTCCTCTTTTTTTTGCCACACATATTAGCAAAGTTCATTGTAGCTCATATGTGGCTTTTAGAAATAACGCACAAGTTTGAATATCAAATATCGATGTGTCTTCTTATCTATTCTTAGAAATAATATGAGATGCCATGCACATAATTACTGTTCAAATGTTGAGGCCAAATATCTGGGGTCTCAAATTTGAACAGAGTAGGTTACCATAAAAAAATGGGCACAGCTGTAGTTTTGTACATGATAGTAGTTATCTATTGGTTTCTTTTAGCACGTAATTACCACAAAGTATAGGGTTCAGTGCAAATGTGGAACGTTCAACATCTCTCAGAGTAACAACTAGAACAACTCTATTTTCGCTGCGCACTTAATGTCATGGATCTTAGACTTTTGCTATCATTGATATTACAAAAACAGAATACAATGCTTGCTTGTAGGCATATAAGATTTCAAGTACAGTAATATTGTCAGGGGTACATTTTGAACAATGCAACAAAGTTTACCCAAGTTTCACCTATTAATTGTTTTCTGCATTCACTTTATTAGTGATATTCCTCCACATCATCTCCCTTTCTTTGGCAGCTGCTGCTGTGTTGTTCCTCCTTTGTCGTATTTTCCAATAATCTTTATGTTCCGCCACCAGCACCTTTTCGCTCTTCTTGCCTGAAGGCAGTTCTCTCGTTTCCTAGACTTGCAGTCTTTAGTTGATCGGCTGCTCAATGCTTGACTTGTAGGGCCTTGTAAATTTTGCCATAGAAGTGTGTTAATCTGGATCAACCTATCTGAAACTGTGTGAGCAATTTGAAATCGCACTTTAGTGAGTCAGGATTCATTCCAAGTTCCAAGATTATATAATCTTTTTTTTGTTGAACAGACCTTAAATGTATATTTCCTAAACTTAATGTTTCCTCAGACTTTTATAGATTTGCCAGGTGGTTTTTAGCTAAGAAGACATCAGTCTTAATGTTAAAATCACTCCTTGATAAATATTTAAGGTAGTTTAAAATGTATACTGTGATACAATTTTGTTTTGGCACGGGCATTGCCATGTTGGGCTACTGTTGTCATGGTAATTGCAAGGGGCGTGGCTTTGTAGTCACATTGCTAGCACAGTGAAAGCCTAAATGTAATTCAGATGTGACCCCCCAGGTTGTTTGGACTGTCGCTGCACTTTGCTGTCGCTTTCTTGGTCTTTGATCTCTTCCTTCTCTTTTTTTCAACTTCGTACTTGTAGAACATTTTGGTTTTAGTTGCCTCTATAATAGTTTTCTTAGATTTATCTTCTTGCAAGCTTTTAACACCTTTCTCTCAGTCCTCAGTTTAGAATCTGCCTTGTAGCAGAACACACTCATTCATCCTGGAACAGTTCATTTTGCCAATCTAAACACACACATTTCAAGCATATGACCGGAAACAAGAGGACCAGGAGAAAATCCTGACAAATACAGAAAACATGTAGACTCTGCACGGACACTGTCTGGGCTTGATTTAGACCAAGAACCTTGAGTTATGAGGCCACTGTACTATTATGATATCAGATAAGCCATACATGCATTAGCATTTGATTAATAAATGAGAACCAGCAAGCAATAATGTTGGAAACCAAGGCACACAGGAGGAAAAAGTTCAGAGCCTGCAGGTAAGAAATTGTTTTCAATTGTAAAATTCTGCACATTCTCCCTCAGTGTAGGGCTTCTCTTTTTTTTACTGGTAAACTATCACCGAGTATAATTTTCAATTCTGTAACTAGTCCATGTGCAGATTGTGTTAGACAATACCACACTTGTATTTGCTTGAGTATTGGAGTTTTTGTATTGTGCTGGAATCTTATCTCTCGAGAATTAAGAAAACTGTAAAATGTTTTACGCTTTTAAAATAAAAAAATTAAAGCCTGTTGTTTTCCATAACTATGATTACTTTCAGTTCTGCTATTCATGGATGGGTTTTGCTGTGTTACATTCTGTTATGTGTCTGTTCATCACTGTGAGAGTTCCACATGTCAAGGGATGTGTGCCAAATTTCCACTTTTGAACTCAACTTGAAAGTAACAGTTTTGCTTGATAAAACAGACTTTATTGTGTTTTAGTGGTGTAGTGGAGACACCTACTGGGAAGACTGAAATTATCCGATGTTGTGTTTGGTACTGTTAAGATCTTACCTTTACTTTTTGAATAAGTGCTTCACGTGACATCAACTATTTTAGTGCAATGCTGCCTCGCCTTTCCTTTCACCTCCTTTACAGTTAATAACTGCTTTCTGTAGGTAGTTTACCTACGTAATGACTACTAAAGGAGTACTTAATAAAATTCTGTGTAATCAAATAATACCCTGCTCTTTATCTCTAAAATAAAAGCACAGTTAATATTCAGCAGATTGGTTAAAATTATTCATAATGACTATAAAAAGTATTCCCCCCCTTGGAAATACAGGCAAAATTAAAAAACGGGGCAGAAGCCATTTATGTCATGTCATTTTCCAACTTGTTTAATCCAGACCAGAGTTGCAGGGTTTGGGCTGAAGCCTATCCCAGCTAGCATAGTGCGCAAGGCAGGAACAAATCCAGGACAAGGCACCAGTCCATCGCAGGACAAACACACACACACTAAACACGTGCTAGGACCAATTCACCTTACCAGCATGTCTTTGGACAGTGAGGTGGAAACTGGACCACCTGGAGAAAGCCAATGGAGATACAAGAACAAAATCCAAACTCTACACAGGGAGGACCCAAGACAAGACCCTATTCTCCTTACTGCGAGGCATTACCACTGTACCACCGTGCCATCCAGGAATTAATGTCATACAAGATTTTAAGACATGTGTGATTCACTTGGGTGATAAGTCATATCCTATTGAGGATATCTGGATTTGATTAAAAAGCATCAATAATGGGGTCATCCTCAAATTCAAAAGCATTAAGAAATTAAAGGAAACCCCCATAGTGGATAAATAAGGAGATAAAAAGTAAATTGCAAATAAAAGAAAATCAATTTAATAAATAGAGTTACATTTTCATGTGTGAAGAGTATAATGACTTGTCAATAGCTAGTATTAAGGAGGTACTCAGTAATTTGGAAATTCTAGAGAGAGAGGCAACAGAGAAGTACCACTGAAGTCCAATAAATCTCCAGGACCAGATAACATGTATCTTACAGTGGTTAAGAAGTTAGTGAGTATATATAAATCGTTTCACAAATCACTACACAGTGAGTAATTTCCTAAAAACTAGAAGCTAGTATATATTGTCACATTATATAAAAACCAGTAACGGCGTACTGCATGATAACGTACAGTGAATACACTTGACTTACAGTTTTCATCCTCTTTTTCTGTACATTTATCATTCGTTTGCTCAGAGGTTGATGTGCTTGCTCCTTCCTGAGCAGCTCTTCTTTTCTTCACCCTAGCGTCCCACTTCCTCTCTTCTTTCGTCAGCATTTTTTCACGTTAAAACTGATTAAGTCAGTGTTTGTGTTGTAATTATTTAGTACGTTTTCCTTAATTTTTCACTTAAGCTGGCACTTAAGTCTTCAATCTGCCTCAAGAATGATTTAAGATATGAAGAGGTAGGGGAAGTGGTAAGGTAATGAGAGTGGCGCCTGACGCGGTGAGAGGTAATGAGAACGGCGCCCATACACATGCGCCGCACGGCCGCCCTGCTGCACACTGCAGAGACTTGATTCTACAATAAAATAAAATAAAAATTAAAAGACTAATGAAAATCATCACCACGAAAGCAGATAGTAGATGTCACGTAGTATATGTGCACCAAATTTCAGGTCAATAGGTCAAACGGTTTGTGAGCTACAGGTAATTTAAAATCCTGGACAGACAAAATGACAGCCACGGTAGCGTATTATATAAGAAGATGGTGACTGAGGTGACTCAAGTAGCCATAAGCCAATAAGGTTTATCATGAGTAAACTAGTAGAGGCAATCGTTAAGGAAACAAACAAATATCACATTTCATTAATAGAAATATCAGTAAACAGCCAACTTGGGTTTAGAGGAGGAAGATCATATTTCAATACTTAGCTGGAATTCTATCAATAAGCAACAAAAGCACACAATCAGAGGGGTGCATATGATGTTTATTTTTATTTCCAGAAGGATTTTGAAAAGGTACCATATGAGAGATTAGTGGTTAAACTAAAACAAGTGAGAGTTTGAGACACAGTGTGGTGTAAAACTGACTTATACGCAGGAAGCAAAGAATTATAGTTTGACCTTTTTTTTCCATTTGAGGTGATATTAAAAGCAGCGTCTCTCAGGGATCAGCGCTGGGGCTGATGCTCTAATATATTTATAAATTACCTTGATAAAAAATTAATAAGCAGGTTATGTCTGCAGATGACATTAAACTCTGTGAAATGACAGATGACACAGACTCAGCTAATTCAGTCTTGTGACTGAAGAAAATTAATGTAAATAAATGTAAAGTATTACACATAGAAGTAAAAATGTAAATTTGAAAACATAATGCACGGTCTGAAATATAAAAGAACACCTTATGAGACGGACTTTGGATTATGATGATAATAAGAAGACTAATAAATGTAATGTTACTAAGCACAATGTCTGAAGTATGTTTAAACTACAAAGCAAACACTTATGAAGACTCATCTTAAATTCTGTGTGCAGTTTTGGCCTCCACATTGCATAAAAGACATAGCCAAACTGCTGCAAATTCAAATAAGGCTGCCTGAATTGATTGTTTCCATGTTTTCCATGTGGAAAGACTAAAAAAAAATGAACCTTTTCAATTTAAGCAAATTTCAAATTCTCTGGAACAATCTTTCTACCAATAACAAAGAAACTCTATGGGTCTCAGCATTTGAATCAAGGCTCATTTTGTATTGCAACATACTTGTGTTAGTTCTGCTGCTGAAGTTTTTCATATTACTCTCAAATATTGCTTTTTAATTAATTCTACTAATTGTTTTTGATTTCCCATCACTAAGTATTTCCCATTGTTCTTCTTTTCTCAGTATCCTTGGTGGCATTTGCTCTGCCTTCGACTCAATGATTTGTGCTACATGATGGTCCTATTTTCTGATGGCTTCAGTCTAAATGAAATGTTTGTCATTTGCCTTCAGAATGTGGCTGACTTGGGGGACCTAGAATTTGGAATTAAAACCATCCTGTACATATGTGCATAGTTCTGCATTATGTTTTACTGTTTATGATGCAAGATTAAGATTTGCACTTATTCTCTATTTCATTATTTCATTTAAATATTGTATAGTGTGCTGCACTCAAGACACTTAAGAATTAGCAGAACATTAATGAATGTGTGTAAATCTGGAAGTTTTCCTTTTGCAGACACATTCTGACACAGATTGTCAATAAGTTTTAACCCCCTTGCATACCAGAAATTAGAATAAAAGGCGATAGCTTATCTTTTTATTGATTTGCAGCTGTAATACGCCAAAATGCACGTTAGGTGGTGTGACACATAAGACTCTTCTTTCACTTCTGTAGAAAATTTTGCTTACTGAATACAACAAAAGAAAATTTTATTTTTCTGATATGTTCAAATTTTAATAAAAATTGTTTCATGTCCCAGCAACACTTAAGATGTGCTGTTGTGGAAGAATAATTTTAGGGTAACATAGCATTCATCTTAAAGAAATAGCATAAAGGGTTAATAAATGTCAGAAACCTGTTCAGGCACACCAGGAAACCTGATACAGGTCAAGTGAACAACAGAGACAGAAACGTAATACACAAAGTGTACTGAAGGATGACTAAGGGATCAGATGACTTGCATTCAACAAGATTGCACCGTTGTTATATACACAGAAACCTCAAGGGTGCTGGCACAACCCAAAGAGTATAAGAAGAATCAGAATGGATCAAAATAGACTTTGATTTTATGTAGATCATTTCAGTGTAAAACAACAAACCAACAAGAGTAAATGTGTGCATTGATTGACACTCTTATGTAAAAAAATCTAAAATATATTGTGAGAACTGGTCTGAACACACGTTTATTTATAATAAAGTTCTCACACAACACACTGTGCTTCCAGCACCAAACACTCCCAATGTCTGTGGGCCGCCTTTCTTCCTCCTGTCACTGGAGCTTCGTCCTGCACCAGCTCCCGACTCTAGCTCCCCGACTGTAGGAAGGTGGACCCTTTTATATTCACCCGGATGTGCTCCAGGTGCTTGGAGATGACCTTCCGGTGGCACTTCCTGGTGTGGCAGAAGTGCCGCACGAGCACCCAGAAGCACTCCGGGTGTCCCTGGAAGGTTCTTCCTCCACCTGCCCAGGTGTGGCGGAAGTGCAGGTCACACCCCTGGTGGCGGCTTCAGGCCCCAAAAGGGGATGGGGCCTCCTGGCTCCATCCCCGTGGTCGCCTCCTTATCCAGGGTGGTTGCCCCCTCGTGGCCTGGTGGACGTCTAAGCTGCCTCCCAGTCCTTCCAGGCATCCCGGCTGGGTCTGTACCCCAGCCTCCTGCCACAATACCCACAAATGTAATATCTGACCATTATGATCATGCTGTAGAAGAATGCTCCCTGTTCAAATATTAGCTGAAGAAGATGGACAAGCGTTTTTCCTGCCTGATTAATGATTTGTCCTGTTAGAGGAGAAGTTTCTTTCTTTAATTAAATGTTGATTTGTACCACACTATGTAGTTATGTGTCTTTAAAGGACTCATACTTTGTGTTTTGGCATTCTTTCTGCAGTGTGCTGCTGTAGACATTGCCAAACATGCTCACTCACATCTATTGTCACGCACACCATTGTAATAAATGTCCTGCTGATGTTTTATTTTTGTTCCTTAGCATACACACTGGGACTTAGAAAGGAAACCAAGAAAATTTGATCAAAACTTTTTGTTTTTACCTTGCCTATTTTGGCAAGTGGTAGTTGTATCATTTCTGTAAGAAGATATCTCCTGACCGGCTGTGAGCGAGTTCTGTCTGTTTTGTTTGGTTCCTATAAGTTAATTGTGTCTTAGTAGGTAGTAACCAAACATGTCCTGTGATATCATCCATGTGTCACAATGAATGATAACTTTACCTTTTTTAAGACACCTTGGCAGCTCTCTGGTATCTGTTCTGAAAAATGATTTAAACCCTCTGTTTTATTGTGTTATCAAGTCCCTTGTGTCATGCACCTAACACAAAATGTACCGACTAACCTCTTAGGTTCTTTTCTTAATGTCTGTCATCAGTCTGTCCGCTGACTGGGGCCCTCTTTTCTTTTTACTCCTTTATTTCAGCTCAGTTTACCACTGAAATGGAGTTTCACAGAGCATCCTTTATACCCTTAATAGACTGCTGCTAGACAAGGAATCATAACGTAGTACTTGGTAATGCTAATAATAAATCAAAGAAGGATTGGCTTCAACCTCTAATTTAAAAAATACATCTACTGTATTTGTATAATAAGCAATAGCAGCAAATCCAGTCAGCCGACTATATCTGCAGTGGATTTGTTCCAGGACCCCCAGCAAATAAAAAATCTGTGTCTTACATAAAATGGCGTAGTATTCGCATATCACCAACACACATCCTCCGATATACTTTAAATCATCTCTTGATTATTTATAAGACCTAATGCAATGTAAATGGTATGGAGATAGTTGTTAGACCGTACTGTATAAGGAATAATGACTTCAGCGAGCGACATGTCACTTTTCAAACAATCTAAGATGTTTTCATCAAGAGATAACACTTTACACTCCCTCTTAGCCGTTGAGAGATTCCTTTGACGCCCATAATTGCCTTGTAGGAACCATTTTTATCACAGAAACAAAGGGCACACACAGTGTGACGCCAAGAGCCTCACAGTGCCTTACAGTCAGGATTCTGAGGCAGTGCTTGCTGATGTCTTTCCCTGGTTTCGTTGGTTTAAACTTTAGTATTTCATTTACAGTGTACTGATTACCTACAGTCAGTCTGCATGTGTCCAAGCCGTTTCTAGCCTGCACAAAATTTCTCCACAAATGTGTGCATATATATAATCGTACTTAAGGTGAAAGCTGGTGTCTACGGGCAAATGGATGGATTCGCTTTGATTGGCTTTGGGAGGGAAGCTATAATTTAAGGAAATCTGATTTCAGTTTAACTTTTTGGTTAGTGATTGTTTAGGCTTTTTTGAGAGTCTTTATTTTCTGGAATATGTGTATGTTTTCTGTGTTTTGTTTATGTGGCTGCATCACTGGGGGAAGTGTAAAGAAAGATAGAAATTGTTTTGCCACCTTTGCAATTGGTAACGCTCAAAAGCCAAGGTAGGAGAAGTAAGCAAGAAAGAGCTTTCCTTTGATAAAGGTGGTGATTGCTAGAGAAGAGCATTGATCGATCTACAGTGTAGAGCAATGGCTGCAGCAGGGGATGCCAACAGATCACTTCATTCGCTCACATTCCGCGTAGTACTCGATGGGAAGAAAATTCAAGTTTTGCTTTTTGGAACATTTTAGATTTTTTTTCCCTCGGATATTTTTGACCCACTAAGCTATGCAACTTGGGTTAGTTCATGCAGGCTTCACTCATTCCCAGATGACATTTTCCCATGGTGCATTTCCATAGTTACAGATTATACACATCCTGAAACAAAAATGAAAAAAAAAAATCTTACCGGAGAAAAAGCTCTTTGTCCATTTGAATCTGTCCATGGCCCTTCTTAAAGGTGTCCATTTCTCCAGCTGAGATGAGATCTTTACAGAGCCATTGGCAGCTCCATTTTCACAATAAAACACAAACTGGTACTCGACTTAAACGGAGAGATTATTTTTTAAAAAGTCTGATTCAGCAACAGCCACACTCTTGCTCCTCCCCTTCTTGCACACACATATAGCTTTTTTTCTGCTAGAAGAGCAGATAGTTTACTAATACATTATCAAATAAGCTATGGGTCATTTTCTTAGGAATTAAAAGCTGCTCTGAAAATACTCTGAATCCTGCAATGCGCTTCAACTTTCTCAGAAAACGTTGCACTTCTGTTGAGCATGACAACACTTTCAAGCTGAAGCGTTTTCCTGAAATCTTTAAGTTGAAATGGATAAAGCTTCTCCCATACACATGCTTTCAAACATGTTTTCTATATTTTTATCATCTTTTTCTTTTTGATTTTTTATGTAGTAGAAATGTAAGGTGTCTACAGTACTGTGATGTCATCACGACAAATGAAATCAAATAAATGCCCTTTGTCAAGTGGGCATGAGTATAAAGCATGGCACTGTTTTTATATGTTTTATATTTATCTTACAGAAGCAGGCTTGTGAATGCAGTAAGATAATCAGCTGTTTTGATTATTTTTGGAAATTAGAAGTCTGTCATTCTGATGTTTACATTTTCTTTATTTGATTTTAAGTTGTTTCTTTTCATTCTTATTTTTGGTTAGGCATTGGTAGTATGGCTTGTACCTCATGAGTAGTTCCCTTACAAAGTCAAAAAGGCATGTTGTCAGTGTAACAAACTCAAAGGTGCAGTGCCACTTTTTGTCCAGTTAAATTATTATTTTTTGTTCTTACTTTTACTTTCTAAACTTTTTGTGCCAGTTGGCATATTTTTCCCCCCCTGAGTGGAACTGAAGAGTCACATAGTATGGGGGAGGAACGATCTCCTCAGTCTGTCAGTGGAGCAGGACAGTGACAGCAGTCTGTCGCTGAAGCTGCTCCTCTGTCTGGAGTTGATACTGTTTAGTGGATGCAGTGGATTCTCCATGATTGATAGGAGCCTGCTCAGCGCCCGTCGCTCTGCCACAGATGTCAAACTGTCCAGCTCCGTGTCTACAATAGAGCCTGCCTTCCTCACCAGTTTGTCCAGGCGTGAGGCATCTTTCTTCTTAATGCTGCCTCCCCAGCACACCACCGCGTAGAAGAGGGCACTCGCCACAACCATCTGATAGAACATCTGTAGCATCTTATTGCAGATTTTGAAAGACGCCAGCCTTCTAAGGAAGTATAGTCGTCTCTGTCCTTTCTTGCACGGAGCATCAGTATTGGCAGTCCAGTCCAATTTATCATTCAGCTGCACTCCCAGGTATTTATAGGTCTGCACCCTCTGCACGCAGTCAACTCTGATGATCACGGGGTCAATGAGAGGCCTGGGCCTCCTAAAATCCACCACCAGTTCCTTGGTTTTGCTGGTGTTCAGGTGTAGGTGGTTTGAGTCGCACCATTTAACAAAGTCCTTGATTAGATTTCAATACTCCTCCTCCTGCCCACTCCTGATGCAGCCCACGATAGCAGTGTCGTCAGTGAACTTTTGCACGTGGCAGGACTCGGAGTTGTATTGAAAGTCTGATGTATATAGGCTGAACAGGACCGGAAAAAGTACAGTCCCCTGTGGCGCTCCTGTGTTGCTGACCGCAATGTCAGACCTGCAGTTCCCGAGATGCACATACTGAGGTCTGTCTGTAAGATAGTCCATGATTCATGCCACCAGGTATGAATCTACTCCCATCTCTGTCAGCTTTTCCCTAAGGAGCAGAGGTTGGATGGTGTTGAAGGTGCTAGAGAAGTCCAGAAACATAATTCTTACAGCACCACTACCTCTGTCCAAGTGGGAGAGAGATCGGTGTAGCATATAGATAATAATAATAATAATTCATTACATTTATATAGCGCTTTTCTCAGTACTCAAAGCACTATCCATACAGGTAGGAACCGGGAAGCGAACCCACAATCTTCCACAGTCTCCTTACTGATGGCATCCTCTGCTCCCACCTTCTCCTGGTATGCGAACTGCAGAGGGTTGAGGGAGTGGTGGACCTGTGGCCTCAGGTGGTGAAGCAGCAGCCGCTCCATGGTCTTCATCATATGCGACGTCAGAGCGACAGGCCGGAAGTCGTTCAGCTCACTAGGCTGTGATACCTTTGGGACTGGGGTGATGCAAGATGTTTTCCAAAGCCTCGGGACTCTCCCCTGTTCCAGGCTCAGGTTGAAGATGCACTGTAGAGGACTCCCCAGCTCCAGCACACAGGCCTTCAGCAGTCGTGGCGATACTCCATCTGGACCCACTGCTTTGCTGCCATGAAGTCTCCTCAGCTCTCTGCTTAACTGGGCTGCTGTAATTGTGGGTGGGGGGGAACTCTCTCCTATGCTGGTAAACAATGACGTGTCCAAACTCTCTGGGCAAGTAATAGGGACGCGGACTTACGGTATATATTATAAAGTATAATGTACTGTATCACCTGAGAAAGAGGTGCTGAGCAGTTTTAACGGTAGCATAGTGGATAGGATACATGTCTATGAACCAACACCTCTGAGTTCAATTCACACAGATGACCAACAACTTTTTCTTTCCTGAAATTAAACAAAATTAAAAAAAAAAAAAACCTCATCCATATTTGTCGTTCCTCCATGACACTCCTTTTTAGGTTTTCTGAGTCTCATTGGATTATGCTTTGTTTTCCAGTCAAGTCTTAGTCAATTCCACAAACAAAATATGTTCTTCATAACCTCATTTAAGGCTAAAGAATCACAGATTTCTAGGACAATGTTGTTTTGAGAGGATAACAAGAACTGCAATTGCTAGAACACCTAACAAAAAAACAGTTTGTTGAAATTTGTCGTCTTATATAACAAGGACATCATTTTATAAAGTCCTCTGTAGACACTGAGACATTCAATACTTTAAAAAACAGCTTCTAACAAATCACTTTTACAGTTTCATACACCATTTACACAGTTATTACCTGTCAACATGCACTTTTACTTTACTGTACATTTGCAATATAAGCAGCAGTCTTTGCTTACATGTAATGTTCCCTCTCATGAACATAAAGCCAATCAAACTCAACATGTGTCTGTTAAATGAACGTCTTTCAGTGTAGCCACCATCAGAAGCCCTTCACAAACAATGCAGTTCATGGAAGTGTTTAAAGTACAACTTCACCACGCAGGATAAAAGAGGAAGCTCTTGACAAAAACTAATTTTAATTACACTGCAGGATTAACAAAACATAACAACTGCCCCTTCTAATTTTAGTGCACTGTAATAAACATAATTAGTTTTAAAGCATTACATTTTAAATACTTCAATGACCATCATTAACTTAAAATGTTCACCTGTAACAGTCGCTTGTCAATTTCTAGTATTTCTGGGCACTTAGTGTCTTTAACTAACAGTGTTGTACTGTTTTTATGTTCTTTTTTGTTTTATAGAAACTGTAGTATTGTATACATTACTAATTCACACTTTGGAAAGCAATCATATATTATGAAAGAAAGACAAAGTTTGAGTAAATCTGAGATCTTTGCTCCTGCATCTGCAATTCCTTTTTGGTTTTTGTCCCATAAATGTACGATAACCATAGACTCTGAATGATCTCGTCTCGAGCGAGTGCGCTGAACCCTAACCCTGCATCCCAGCAGTGGAATTACTTGTTTTCTGAAAATGACTGGAAAATATTATTTATACCTTTAATAAAAACCACAGGGGAAGCACAAACCAGTGCATTTCATCACGCCGCTCCCAAGCCTGGATAAATGGAGAGGGTTACGTCAGGAAGGCCATCCTGTGTAAAATTTTGCCAAATCAATATGCGGACAACAATACAAATTTCCATTCTGGATCGGTCAAGCCCCAGGTTAACAACGACCGCCACCAGTACTGTTAGCCAACAGGGTGCTGGCGGAAATTGGGCTACTGTTGGCCGAAGAAGAAGAAGGAGAAAAAGAGGGGGGAGACGTGTCCAGAGGCAGGAGAAGGAAAGTAAAGAGAGTGGAACTCAGGGTAGGAACTTTGAATGTTGGCAGTATGACTGGTAAGGAGAAAGAGTTAACAGATATGATGGAGAGAAGGAAGGTTGATATATTGTGCGTGCAAGAGACTAAATGGAAGGGGAGTAAGGCCAGGTGGATCGGAGGTGGATTCAAATTGTTCTATCATGATGTGGATGGGAGGAGAAATGGAGTAGGGGTTATTCTGAAGGAACAGTATGTCAAGAGTGTTCTGGAGGTGAAAAGAGTGTCAGGCAGAGTAATGATTATGAAGCTGGAAATTGGAGGTGTGATGATGAATGTTGTTAGTGCCTATGCACCGCACGTTGGGTGTGCAATGGGTGAGAAAGAAGATTTTTGGAGTGAGTTGGATGAAGTGATGAACAGTGTACCCAAGGGACAGAAAGTGGTGATTGGAGCGGATTTCAATGGACATGTTGGTGAAGGGAACAGAGGAGACGAGGAGGTGATGGGTAGGTATGGTGTCAAGGAGAGGAATGAAGAAGGTCAGAGGATAGTGGAATTTGCCAAACGGATGGACATGGCTGTGGTGAATACTTATTTTAAGAAGAGGGAGTAACATAGGGTTACGTACAAGAGTGCAGGAAGATGCACACAGGTAGATTACATCCTATGCAGAAGAGTTGATCTGAAGGAGCCTGAAGACTGCAAAGTGGTGGCAGGGGAAAGTGTAGTTAAGCAACATAGGATGGTGCTCTGTAGGATGACGTTGGAGATCAAGAAGAGGAAGAGAGTGAGGGCAGAGCCAAGGATCAAATGGTGGAAGTTGAAAAAGGAAGACTGCAAGGTTGAGTTTAGGGAGAAGGAGAGACAGGCACTGGGTGGTAGTTACCAGACAGTTGGGAAACTACAGCAGATGTAGTAAGGGTGACAGCAAGAAGGGTACTTGGTGTGACATCGGAAAAGAGGAAGGAGGAAAAGGAAACCTGGTGGTGGAATGAGGAAATACAGGAGAGTATACAGAGAAAGAGGATGGCAAAGAAGAAGTGGGATAGTCAGAGAGATGCAGAAAGTAGACAAGAGTACAAGGAGATAAGGAGCAAGGTGAAGAGAGAGGTGGCGAAGGCTGAAGAAAAAGCGTATGATGAGTTGCATGAGAGGTTGGACACTAAGGAGGGAGAAAAGGACCGGTGGGCTAGACAAAGGGACCGAGCTGGGAAAGATGTGTAGCAAGTTAGGGTGATAAAGGATAAAGATAGAAATGTACTCACAAGAGAGGAGAGTGTGTTGAGCAGATGGAAAGAGTACTTTCAGAGGCTGATGAATGAAGAGAACGAGATAGAGAAGAGGTTGGATGATGTGGAGATAGTGAATCAGGAAGTGCAACAGATTAGCAAGGAAGTAGTAAGGACAGCTATGAAGAGGATGAAAAATGGAAAGGCCGTTGGTCCAGATGACATACCTGTGGAAGCGTAGAGGTGTTTAGGAGAGATGGCAGTGGAGTTTTTAACCAGATTAATGGAATCTTAGAAAGTGAGAGGATGCCTGAGGAGTGGAGAAGAAGTGTACTGGAAGAATAAGGGGGTGTGCAGGACTGCAGTAACTACAGGGGAATAAAATTGATGAGCCACAGCATGAAGTTATGGGAAAGAGTAGTGGAAGCTAGGTTAAGAAGTGAGGTGATGATTAGTGAGCAGCAGTATGGTTTCATGCCAAGAAAGAGCACCACAGATGCAATGTTTGCTCTGAGGATGTTGATGGAGAAGTTTAGAGAAGGCCAGAAGGAGTTACATTGCGTCTTTGTGGACCTGGAGAAAGCATATGACAGGGTGCCTCAAGAGGAGCTGTGGTATTGTATGAGAAAGTCGGGAGTGGCAGAGAAGTACGTAAGAGTTGTACAGGATATGTACGAGGGAAGTGTGACAGTGGTGAGGTCTGCGGTAAGAAGGACGGATGCATTTAAGTTGGAGGTGGGATTACATCAGGGATTGGCTCTGAGCCCTTTCTTATTTGCAATGGTGATGGACAGGTTGACAGACGAGATTAGACAGGAGTCCCCGTGGATTATGATGTTTGCTGATGACATTGTGATCTGTAGTGATAGTAGGGAGCAGGTTGAGGAGACCCTGGAGAGGTGGAGATATGCTCTAGCGAGGCGAGGAATGAAGGTCAGTAGGAACAAGACAGAATACATGTGTGTGAATGAGAGGGAGGTCAGTGGAATGGTGAGGATGCAAGGAGTAGAGTTGGCGGAGGTGGATGAGTTTAAATACTTGGGATCAGCAATACAGAGTAATGGGGATTGTGGAAGAGAGGTGAAAAAGAGAGTGCAGGCAGGGTGGAATGGGTGGAGAAGAGTGTCAGGAGTAATTTGTGACACACAGATATCAGCAAGAGTGAAAGGGGAGGTCTACAGGACGGTAGTGAGACTAGCTATGTTATATGGGTTGGAGATGGTGGCACTGACCAGGAAGCAGGAGACAGAGCTGGAGGTAGCAGAGTTAAAGATGCTAAGATTTGCACTTGGTGTGACGAGGATGGATAGGTATAGAAATGAGGACATTAGAGGATCAGCTCAAGTTGGATGGTTGGGAGAAAAAGTCAGAGAGGCGAGATTGCGTTGGTTTGGACATGTGCAGAGGAGAAATGTTGAGTATATTGGGAGAAGGATGCTAAGGATAGAGCTGCCAGGCAAGAGAAAAAGAGGAAGACCTAAGCAAAGGTTTATGGATGTGGTGAGAGAGGACATGCAGGTGATGGGTTTGACAGAGCATGATGCAGAGGACAGAAAGATAAGGAAGAAGATGATCTGCTGTGGCAACCCCTAACGGGAGCAGCCAAAAGAAGCAGAAGATTCATACCAATATATGCCACACTTATTTATTCATTAGGTGTTTGCATTATTATTTACTTTAACTTACATTTTTAATGACATTGTATGTTGTTTATTAGTGTAAGCAAATTTTAATTTTATCAAAATACTTGTCATACGACAAACAATTATTTACACTCTTTGAATAAGATTTCAGTTTATTAAATAATCTGTGAAAGCACAGCCAAACTACCACTACTGAATTAAGTTAGCAGTTTTGAGAGCGTGAGTGTTAATGTGTGAGCGAGTCAGTGTCAGTTCATGAAGGGCAACAGGCTCCCACTCCAACACCCTGGCGCCATTTATCAGCCATCTCCGGCTGTTTGGAGGCGGGGGGCTGTACCCCAAAATAAAGCCTTCTTATTCATAAACAGGCAGAACTGTCAATTTTTCACTAAAACTTTCTCAAATGTGACAGAATTTGTGTTTATGTAATTTATGACATGTTGTTTATGACATTCCTTTATTTAGAAACTGTGGTAAACTAAGGAAAAAAAAAACCCAAAAAAAACAGGCGCTCACAGTAATATTTTCAAATGTTTGCTTTCTGATACAGTATGTCTCATGCACAAGTAAGGTTGGAGCAATTTTCTCACCTCTGAGGCTTTCCCAGACATATCAACTGTACGTGTTTAAAGTTTCATGTTGATAATACAAAGAAATATAAATAGTTACAGCATTTGGTACCATGCCCCCCACCCCCCCTTTCCAAAATCTCTCCAAATGAGGATCAGGGTTCAGAACAATTTTGTTGCTCATAAAAAAGTGAGCCAAATAAAAACTCTGAACCCCGTCCCCTAACACACTCTTACACCCAAGGACCCCCATACACATTAACAGGAACCTATTTACATTTTTTGGTCCTGCTTCCAGTACTGTATTTTTCATTACGCATGCCATCAGCTGTGTCTCATTATGTCCATATACTGTATGGATATGGGCATATTTTTGGGAGGCGTCACACTTGCTGCCATCCAATGGTATAAATTGGTGAGTGTGTGACCTGCTGAGTCAGAGCTAATGACCAGAAAATGAGAGGTCACCTTGCGACTCCTCTTATTTGGAGAATATCTCATGATTGATTTATCATACAATAACATGCTTGAACTTGTGTTGATCAGGAGAATCTACTGTAAGTCCTGATGTGTCACTTGTAGATATACGTTGTTTTTTGAAGTAATATGCAAGAGCACATGAAAAATCAAAAGAGCGGAGTGACACTGTCTCCGATTTTCAGCTTATTGCTTGCATTTGCTTGGTTGGTGGGAGGGTTAACTGCATTGATTGAAATCTATTGGTTGGGATTTTTTGATTGACACATAACACTTGAGTATTCCTTTTAGAAAATAATTACAATTTTCAAATATATTTTGTAACAATTTATGAAACAACACATACGATTTCACACCAAAATAAAAGCCAACCATAAATATTATAACAATTTGATTACTAGGAATGTGAAGTCAAAACCCACCGCTTGGAAACGAGGTATTGTTTGGGCCAGTGTATGCCATTGTTCACCTGTATGACAGGACAAAAGATTTTAAAACGGCTGCTCTGCCCAGTACTGCGCCATCCAGGGTTTACCTACCCAGCTCTAGCTGGGCTATATGGAAGCTAATTTTTCACTTTTTAAAAAACATGCAATTTGGCTAAATAGCTGATAGTTCTGTCATTTTGCTATGCAACACGTGTTTTACTGCAATCAGAAAAGAACATTTACATCATCAGTTTTTTGGGGAGAATATAGCAGATTACTAATTCTCTGTCTTTCATTATTTCTCTCTTATTTCTTTCTTTCAATAACGTTAATATTGAAACAAATTATTTAGGCAGAATTCAGATGCAAATGGGACCAAGATAGCAGCTGATTTCCATGTTATTTGCATTTCACTGGTAGGTGACTGCTGGATAAGAATTTAAAAATCAGTTAAAGACTGGGATTTCTGCTGTTAAGAGTTAACAGATACAATTAAGAACTCGGAATCTTACTTGTAGGTTCTATGTGTTCTATTACTAATAATAACTGACTCATTTTCAGAAATTGCCTTAAATATAAATCTGCAGGAGCTGAAGTGAATCTGACAACACTAATCATTTAAAGTGGAGCCACAATACTTTGGATGTCTGTTCACCCACCCTTTATTAGTCTGGACACCCCAGTTTATGGGTCACAAGGGCCACAAACTATCCTACCAGCACTGGGCACAGGCTGGCACACTCAGCCACTCAATGGGAGGTGATTTAGTGTCACCAATTAACCCAAAGCACATGGCCCTACCACCAGCCACTCTACACACACACACAGTAACCAGGCCGGGATATACGCTCAGGATACTGCATCTGAGAAGTAGCAGCACTAAGCACTGCACCACCATGTCCACCAATTCTAGAATATATTAAATACAAAAAAAATAAAAAAAAATGTATACAGACCTAAAATGGGTAGCTAATATACCATTCTCAAACCTGTTTAATCAAATCCATGGTCCTGGAGTGTCTGAGCCTATCATGGCAGCACTAAACACAAGAACAAAATAGCTCTGGATGTGGCCCAGTCCATTGCAGGCTCCAAACACTCATAAAAATCCAAAAATTATTTGTAAATAATAATAAATCTTAAGATAATTGTACTTTCCTTCATTTTCTGAACCTGTCGTTTCCACAATTCCAAACATGAATACATTTAACATACTGCATAACTGTGAATTTAAAAAGTCATAAATAAAAAAGAAAATCAAAATTCACTACATATCAGCCTTATTTGAATTATGCAATGGATATTACTCATTATATCTATCCCCATTACACAGTAGTTACGTCAATGAGTGGAACAGAGTGGCAGCAACATTATGTCAAGTTCCTAAGGAAATAACAGTAAACAACAAGGCTGACGTTTAAATCACTTTCAGGAATTCAAAGTGTCACCTAATGTGTCAGCAGCCATTCCACTCGCACCTCAGAAGAGGTCTTCCACATGAAGCTCAACATGTTCGGGAGACCATCAAGGAAAAGCTTGGGTTGCTGCAGATGTATTGCTGAGGCCAGCAGGAGGCGCTCACCCTGTGGTCTGAATGTGGATCCCAATGTCCTAGTGCAGTGATGGGGACACTGGGCTGTAAATATGGCCCTGTCCTTTGGATGAGAAGTAAAACCGAGGTCCTAACTCTCTGTTAGGAGAGCAGGGGGTATCCCGATGTCCAGGCTGCCCTCCATGGCCCCCCTAATCATCCTCTGACATCTAACTGGCTCTCTCTCTCACCACTTCACCACCTCACAACTAAGGTGTGGTAAGCGTGTTGGTGCAGAAATGGCTGCTGTTACATCAGCCAGGTGGATTCTACACATGAGAGGTGGTTGAAACAGCTCCCCACTCACTATGAAAAGGGAAAAAAGCAATATATGTAAAGTGTAAAGAACTGTTATTAATACTGCAACTGTACAAATACATATACACATACATATTATACATACATACATACACATATATATATGTTTAACATTTATATAGTTAAATAGAAATCCTTGTCAAAGTGAGTACCATACAATGTACTGTATATACAATATATTATATACTGTATATACAGTATATACACACATACATATACACACATGCATACATACATACATACATTATATATATTGTGGAAAGCAGCCCAGACACAGACAGACACCGATGGTTTACATCCAAGCACACGTTTATTCATATTTTCTATTTACAAAGTGCGCACACACAACCCAGTGCCCCTCCACCAAATCACCCTCAGTCCAGGCCTCTCTCTCTCTAATGCCTCTTCTCCTGACCGCCTCCTCTCCTCTCCTCTCCTCCGAGCTCGGTCCTCTTCCACCCAACTCCAGCGATTGAATGGAGGGAGGCGGCCCCTTTTATGTTCACCCGGACGTGCTCCAGGTGCCTCCTGATGAACTTCCGCCGGCACTTCCTGGTGTGGCTGAGTACTGGGGTGTTTTCCGAAAAAAGATTTTTAGTGAAGCAGTATTTAGTTGTATGAAATTAAATCAAATGTGAAAAACCGGGTGTACAAAAATGTGGGTCCCCTTGTAATTTTATTGATTTGAATGCCTGTCACTGCTCAATGCTGATTACTTGCAACACCAAACTGGTTGGATGAGCTTGTTAAGCCTTGAACTTCATAGACAGGTGTATCCAATCATGAGAAAAGGTATTTAAGGTGGTCAATTGCAAGTTGTGCTTCCCTTTGACTCCCCTCTGAAGAGTGACAGCATGGGATCCTCAAAGCAACTCTCAAAAGATCTGAAAACAAAGATTGTTGAGTCTCATGTCTTAGTGGAAGGCTACAAAAAGCTATCTCAGAGGGTTAAACTGTCAGTTTCAACTGTAAGGAATGTAATCAGGAAATGGAAGGCCACAGGCACAGTTGCTGTTAAACCCAGCAGGTCTGACAGGCCAAGAAAAATACAGGAGCGGCATATGCGCAGGATTGTGACAATGGTTAGACAACCCACAGATCACCTCCAAAGACCTGCAAGAACATCTTGCTGCAGATGGTGTATCTGAACATCGTTCTACAATTCAGTGCAATTTGCACAAAGAACATCTGTATGGCAGGGTGATGAGAAAGAAGCCCTTTCTGTACTCACGCCACAAACAGAGTCGCTTGTTGTATGCAAATGCTCATTTAGACAAGCCACATTCATTCTGGAACAAAGTGCTTTGGACTGATGAGACAAAAATTGAGTTATTTTGTCATAACAAAAAGCGCTTTTCATGGCGAAAGAACAACGCCACATTTGGTGGAGGTTCCATCATGCTGTGGGGCTGTGTGGCTAGTTCAGGGACTGGGGCCCTTGTTAAAGTCGAGGGTCACATGAATTCAACCCAATATCAACAAATTCTTCAGGATAATGTTCAAGCATCAGTCACAAAGTTGAAGTTACGCAGGGATTGGATATTCCAACAAGACAATGACCCAAAACACAGTTCGAAATCATAAAGATGGAGAAGTACAATGTTCTGGAATGGCTGTCACAGTCCCCTGACTTGAATATCATTGAAAATCTATGGGATGATTTGAAGCAGGCTGTCCATGCTCAGCAGCCATCAAACTTAACTGAAATGGAGAGATTTTGTATGGAAGAATGGTCAAAAATACCTCCACCCAGAATCCAGACACTCATCAACGGTTATAGGAGGCGTCTAGAGTCCGTTATATTTACAAAAGTAGGCTCAACTAAATATTGATGTCATATCTCTGTTTGGGTGCCCACATTTATGCACCTGTCTTTTTGTTATGATGCATATTGCATATTTTCTGTTAATCCTATAAACGTAATGTCACGGCTGAAATACTACTGTTTCCATAAGGCATATCTTATATTAAAAGGAAGTTGCTACTTTGAAAGCTCAGCCAATAATAAACAAAAATCCAAAGAATTAAGAGGGGTTCCAGAACTTTTTCATATGACTGTGTATATATATATATATATATATATATATATATATATATATATATATATATATATATATATATATATAGTATATACAAACACAAGCACGTTGTAACACTCTTTGGATTAAAAACATATGACAAATATAAAATTACCAACTATGACAAATTGAACTGCACTTCCACAAAGATTTCATTTCTTCAGTTTGGACAAAGTGAGCCTGTTCTAAACCTACGGTATCTTTGCTAATTTGCTTTTCAAGGGTCTTCCAAGCAAGTTCTAACATGTGCATCAGAGTCAATCAGCTCCTTGATGTGTACTCCAAGTATCTTTTGTAATACACAGATAATGAAAAAGGAAAGCTTTGATGGCCCATTTCTGGAAGGAATAGAATTAGTGTTTAAACACAAATCACGCTCATAATCTATGCCTCTTTTAAGCAACGGCCAAGAGTCAGTTCTCAAATGGCTAATTAACAAACTTTTACAAGTACTGAAAGGTTCCTCAAAGATCCATAAATAGCATCCCATTAGCGGTCTTTTGTGTAAAATGCAAAGCTTGCAGCAATACAGAATTGCTGACGTTTAAACCAGAGTGGGATGGATGAGTAAGAGTTTTCCTAAAGCAGAATTGCGCATTAGCAAAATTCTCCCCATGCAACTTAAAAGCAGGCCAGTGACCTTTGTTGTGTTGCAAGAAATATTCAGATTTCTTACATATAGGAATTATTGGTTTACCCCGTATTCCTTTTATTTGCATATTAATTTAAAGTCAATGTATTTTTCATGTTATTGAAGGTAATTCCACAATCTTTGCTTTTTAAACTTTTAAATAACATACAAGATTGATGTTCAGTGCAAATTCGGCACCTGACTTGCACCCAATTATGACAAAATGGCTGCTCCAGGCCCCAAGCCCCAGAACTGAATCAGGTAAGTCACATAATGAGTGGGTGGGTAATGGATAAGTAGTTAGCACGTTGGTCCACAATTAACCTGCTGACCTCAGTTGAATTGACAGCCAAGTCATTCCATGCAGATTTTTTTATATGGTAGCCCACCATTACAGTTTTACACTTAAGGAAAAATAAATAAGGAAGCGGAGTTAGAGAGCTGCTACCTCACGCCTCCAAAATCAGGTGATCAGTCCATGCAGCAAGTCTGCATATCCCCCGGGGTCTGCATGGGTGTTCTTTGTTATATCTTACTATGTGACATGACAATTGTAAACTGGCCAAATTGTAGTAAGTGTGGATACGGCGCTATGGTATTGTGACTAGGGTGCTGAACTTTAAATCATGATGCTGCCTGTTCGATTTCTGCTCGTGCCGCACTGTGTGCTACTGCCATGTATTAAGGTGTCAGACAAATAATAATAATTAAGGAAAATATTCCCAGATATTCTCATCCGGTAATATGCCAGATTTGCTGGGATAAGTTTTGTCTTCCTGCAATTTAATAATGAAAGAAGCAGGTGTTGAAAATAATGGAAAGATTCATAAACATTTATTAAAATACATTTTAATGGAAAATCAATCTATAAATCCATCAACCCCACTTAATCCGTCTCAGGGTTACAGGAAATTACAGCCCACTGGAGGAGTAACTTTGAACAGGGCACCAGTCAGTCATCAGCAAAACTCACTCAGAAAGGCCAATTTATATTCACCAAATAGTCTGACATTTCCATGAGTGAGGCAGATTACAACAAAATTGGAAGAAAATGCAATACTTCACACATGTGGCACACCTAGGGTGTCATTTAACACATAAACTCTAGAGCTGACAGATAACACTAGCTAACTCTCGCTGCGAGTGTACAGCTTCTGTAATTGTTTCACTGTAATTATGGAGATTAATTAAGAAACTTGGATTAACTTTTGGCTGCACGGTGGCGCAGTGGTGGCGCTGCTGCCTCGCACTTAGGAGTCCAAAGACATGCAGGTTAGGTGCATTGGCGATCCTAAATTGTCCCTAGTGTGTGCTTGGTGTGTGTGTGTGTGTGTGTGTGTGTGTGTGTGTGTGTGTGTGTGCCCTGCAGTGGGCTGGCGCCCTGCCCGGGTTTGTTTCCTGCCTTTCACCCTGTGGTGGCTGGGATTGGCTGCAGCAGACCCCCGTGACCCAGTAGTTAGGATATAGCGGGTTGGATAATGGATGGATGGATGGATTAACTTTTATGAAACAAGGCCAGGGGTTGCAGACAAATAAACATTACCACAAAAAATATGGCATTGTGCATTACCAAAGAAAATATCTTATAAAAATGAGATGCTGTCACACTATGGAACAATTTCATCTTTTAAGTAGTGAAAAAAGTGCTATAGAAATGTTAAGAAGTATTATTATTTTTACTTTGATAGATAAGCTTTTTAAAATTTTTGGTAGTTCTTAGTCTTAAACATTACAGGAAAAAAAGACACGATAATGAAAAGGTGTGCAGGTTTATTGGTCCAGCCTGAGGGAGTATGGGTAGGAGTGTGGATGTACCCCATAATGGCGTTCGTTGTTGCTCCTGCCTCCAGTCTAATACTGCTGAGCTAAGTTTCAACTCTCTGTGAACGTGTAAAGTCTAGATTCAAAAAAATAAATCAAGAAGGAAAGAAAATGCTGACGTAACGCAGACTTGACATTGGTATTGTAATCACTGTTAAATCTTTGTGAAGAGCAAACTACAGAAAATGAGAAACAGAAAGACTTCTGTGTTTACCCCCCACATTGGCAAAGTACAAGACTCTATGGACTGAAGAACAATCTGAAACAGCTTTGCACCCAAACCTGAAAAGACTCATCTTCACCGTCACAAGTATCCTGGGGTGGAATCAAAGGGTGGAAGGATCCTCTCATCAGATCGGCTGGCCCAGCACGGAATCAACTGCAAAATGGCCAGTAGAGGAAAGGAAGCCAGTTGGCGGAGGTCTCCAGGACTGTGACTGTGTCCAGCTTCTCTAGAATCTGGCAGTGGTTCTGCAATTACCTGATGGACAGACGTTGTTGTTTTCCATTTAAGTTATTTAGTTTCTACGTTGTTTTTGATGTATTTGAACAAGTTTGTATCCTCATATGTGATCGTTCTGCATTTAGTGAGTGCTATAACCTACTCCTGCATTTTGCCTTGAAGTTTGTGTTATTTATTGTACTTCTCAGGTGGCAGCGATAGGTTGGCCGTCTAGCTCTGTCTTGTATTTGAACACCCAAGTTACCTGGAATGATCTCTCTCTGGATTGCCTTTCCCAAGCTTGCTGCCATGTTTTTCTCTACAAGGCCTTTTTTGGGGAGCTTTTTCTTGTCTTCTTAGGGAGTGGCGACTCTTGGGCTTGAGGGGACTGTCAAAAACAAGGCCTGTTAAAGCTCATTGAAGGAGTGGTTTTGGGCAATTCAAGAAAAACTGGTGCTGTTGTTGATGGATTCCTACAGAAAGCATCCTTAACATAATCTTTTACAATACATTCATTACTTTTTCTATTTAAGGTTTCACTATGTTTCATTAATTTTGGTTTATAGCAATAGTGATTTTATATTGTTAATTTGGGGCAAGGTATATTGTTAGGAGTTCTGCATTATCCTTACATAGGCTAGTGGCTTAGAAATGATGCCTTTAAAAAGCACCAGCGTGGTGGGCAGACATCTGCTTTGGTGATTGGCACATTCTGTATGTTGCTCAGCTCTGAAGTCTACCATTTGGGCTGCTTATGCCAATCTAGTAAGTTTGAAGCAGCTGTCCAGGTACAGTATAAATAAACCTGTACACTTATGGCACTATAAAGTTGCTATATATACTAAAGTACAGGAAACTTTCCAACAAATACACCACCAAACCCAACACGTTTTAGAGAAAGCAAAGGAACTAAGATAATTCAGAGGAAACCGATGAACTTCACAATGCTACTACTAGGATTTGGAGTACAATCTGAGCTACTAGGAAACAGCATGTGCTAAACACTGCGCCACCTAGTATTTAATAATGTAAATCTCAATGAAAGCGAGAAAATTTAAAACAAACAAATATGTCAACAAAGAGAACTGGAATAAAGACTGCAAAAAAACAACCAGTAACAACACTATATATTTATTTATATTTTATCATTTAAAGCAAACTGGCATAAAGCTGTAGATCTAAATTGTCTTTGCTCCACAACATGAGTGCACTTTTCTTTTGTATTTTCTGTTATTTTCCTTCCATCTATCCATCCATTATCCAACTTGCTATATCCTAAATACAGGGTCACGGGGGTCTGCTGGAGCCAATCCCAGCCAACACAGGGCGCAAGGCAGGAAACAAACCAACGGGCAGGGCGCCAGCCCACTGCAGTTGTGTTATTTTTCTTTTCATTAATTTAGACTCCTGTCACTCATGGACTGTTGAAATTTCAATGCCTGCATTCCATATTATTTATTTATTTATTTTAACACCTCACCTCGCTTTGCCCTCACAAATACCCGGTCATTGCTGATAACACAGACTAAGGTTTTAGGGGAATTTGCTTTAAATTGCGCTCAGTAATGGCAGGTTCCCTGTGAATTCACAGCCTGCCACATTAATGTGTGTCAACACACTGCAGCACTTGCCATAAATTGTCTCAACAGTAAGGTTTTCTCTCAAGTTGAATGGTATTGAATTGCTAATTCAGGCCAAAATGTCAAATCTCCACTTAGTTGTCTTTGGCATACATAACAAAAGAGATGTCGGAGGTGTGAAATGTTGCATATCCGTGACTTTAACCTAACTCAAAGTAATGAGGGTCTCCCTTTCTCTGGGTCTCTAAAGGTTTATCACTTTAAAAGATGTTTATTTTAGAAACCGTTTACAACGTGTCATGACTTGCACTCTGAAAGGCAAAAAAGAAAGTAGCCTACTTCTCATATCTAACTTAAGAGCAACAAAAGTAAAAATTAAAATGCGTTTATCCATCCATCCATCCATCCATTATCCAACCCGCTGAATCCGAACACAGGGTCACGGGGGGTCTGCTGGAGCCAATCCCAGCCAACACAGGGCACAAGGCAGGAACCAATCCCGGGCAGGGTGCCAACCCATCGCAGGACACACACAAACACACCCACACACCAAGCACACACAAGGGCCAATTTAGAATCGCCAATGCACCTAACCTGCATGTCTTTGGACTGTGGGAGGAAACCGGAGCGCCCGGAGGAAACCCACACAGACACGGGGAGAACATGCAAACTTCACACAGGGAGGACCCGGGAAGCGAACCCAAGTCCCCAGATCTTCCAACTGCGAGGCAGCAGCGCTACCCATTGCGCCACCATGCCACCCATGCGTTTATTTAAAGGTAATATAGATTGTTACACTTCCATCATTTATAAGTGAAGTGTCTTAAGGATTAATTTCAATGTGCTGAAAGATTAATAGCAGGGCACATTTAGTAATTATTTTATTATCCTAAAGAATTCTGAATAACTACTTGTTTCAACTTGAATGTTTCTATATGAAAAACAAAAAAATCCATTTAATTCTACCCTAATTCTTACCCAAAACCTAACTTAACATAAGCAGTGGACTGGTGTATTAAGGTCCGATTGGCCAGAACAGTAAAACCCCCTATCTAATATTGGGTAGCTCCCCTCATTCCACCAGAACTGCTCTGACCCATTGAGGCATGAATTTCACGAGACCTCTGAAGGTGTCCGTCCCGGGGTGTGACATTCATCTGCATCCAGTCCTGCAAGTAGGCCCTCCAACCTGTAGGGAAAACCCTGGGGGTTAGTGGCAGAATTGGCACTCCAGCCACCATAAAAAACCTCCCAGTGCTCCACTCCATCTGAACTAGTGTGGTGCTGAGGTGTCACCCGTCTCATGGCTGCACTCAGGTCCTAATCTGGGATCCTGAGTTGGTTTGTCATGTGGTGGGTGCTGCAATGCTCTGTATCAGTGTCTGCTCCTAACCTCTCTCTGAAGGTGTCCTATGGGCTCTGGCACCAAGACACCAGCAGAAGTCGTGTAAGTTGTGAGGTGGGGACACCATGGCCTGGACTTGTTTTTCCAGCACATGCCATGCTTGATAGATTGAGATCTAGAGAACATGGATGCTAAGTCAACACCCTGAACGCTTTGTCTTGGTCCACAAATCAGTCAGTCAGTCATTTTCCAACCCGCTATATCTTAACACAGGGTCACGGGGGTCTGCTGGAGCCAATCCCAGCCAGCACAGGGCGCAAGGCAGGAACAAACCCTGGGCAGGGCACACACACACACACACCAAGCACAGACTAGGGACAATTTAGGATCGCCAATGCACCTAACCTGCATGTCTTTGGACTGTGGGAGGAAACTTGTGCACCCCGGAGGAAACCCACACAGACACGAGGAGAACATGCAAACTCCACGCAGGGAGGACCCGGGAAGCAAACCCAGGTCTCCTTACTGCGAGGCAGCAGGGCTACCACTGTGCCACCGTGCCGCCTGAGGTCCACAAATAATTCCTAAACAATTTTTGCAGTGTCACAGGGTGCATTATCCTGCTAAAAGAGGCTAACACATTCAGGGAATACTTTTGCCATGAAGAGGTGTACATGGTCTACAACAATCTTTAGGTAGATGGTATGTGTGAACATAACATCCACATGAATGTCAGAACCCAAGGATTCCCCACAGAACGTTGCCCAGAGCATCTCACTGTCTCTGCTGGCTGGCCTTCTTCCATAGTGCATCCTGGTGCCATATCTTCTCAAGGTGAATGATACACAAATACCTGGCTGGCTGTCCACATGATCTAAAAGAAAACCTCACTCGTCAGACCAGGTCACCTTCTTCCATTGCTGCATGGTCCAGTTTTTTTTTCACAAGGTGATACTGGTTGCTGCAGAACATTATGATGAAATTTGTAGCAAAACTTGGTATAATTTGTTAACACGTCTGTTATGATTTGAAAAACATAATATTCAAAAAATGTTAAAAATACTGTCAAAAATATATATTTTTAAAAGCAACCATTATTTACTGTAAAAGCAGATAGCAAGACTCAGATTTGAGTAAAGTACCAGTCGACATGCAAAAACTGACTGAAATGTGTGAACACAATTGTCTTTGGATTCAACATATAAAATGAGATCCTAATATTCATGCCAGCCTAATGGCCAATTTTAGCCATTCCTTTCTCATTGGGTCCGTTTTCCCATTTTGTTTACGTTTTCCTAACGGAGCATACGGAAAAGGTCTTACTGCTTTCGTGAGAGGATCACAATAAATTAAACTGCAAAAAATACTGTGACATGCACATATCTTAATTTTATTTTAAACAGGGAAGTCGTCTTAACAATCTTAACAATTGCCTCTACTAGTTTACCCATGATAAACCTTATTGGCTTATGGCTACTTGAATCACCTCAGTCACCATCTTCTTATATAATACGCTACCATGGCTTTGTTTGTCTGTCCAGGATTTTAAATCACCTGTAGCTCTCGAACCGTTTGAACTATTGACCTGAAATTTGGTACACATACACTACATGACGTCTACTATTCACTTTCGGGGTGATGATTGACCTCCAAGGTTATTCCTCTTTTTATTTTATTTCATGTCATTGTAGAATCAACTCTCGGCAGCACCCAGCAGCTATGGGTGTCGTTCTCATCCCTACTACCTTCGCCGTCACTTCCTCTACCTCTTCATATCTTAAATCATTCTTGAGGCAGATTGAAGACTTAAGTGCCAGCTTAAGTGAAAAATTAAGGAAAACGTACTAAGTAATTGCAACACAGACACTGACTTAATCAGTTTTAATGTAAAAAGCTGCCGATAAAAGAAGAGAAAAAGCAGGCCACTAGGGTGGAGAAAACAAGAGCTGCTCAACCTCTGAGCAAACGAATGCTAAACATACAGAGAAAGAGGATGAAAACTATGAATGCTCAAGTCAAGTGTATTCACTGCACGTTATCATGCAGTGCGCCATTACTGGTAATAGGATTATAATTACACAAGATGAGCACGCAATATGGCAAACAAAGACTCCGGAATTTGAATCACAAGTCTAGGTGTTTAGTGTGATAGGAAGTTATGACCAACCAGAGTATACGGGCAGTGCACCGTTTTCTGTGTGTTAAAGTAAATTTAATGTTTATCACAGTGGGAGTGCTAAAAGAGAAAGGGAAACCACTTCATACAAGCTAACTTGATTTAGCTATTTCAGAAGTAACTTTGGACTGCTCTTGCCATAAAAATCTACAACTGGCCAAATGTGACTATATCCAGTAATAGAGTGGAGAACTCTTCGTGTCTCATTCCTCCTTTATACTTAATGCTGCCAGAAAAGATTCTCTCTCTCTCTCTCTGACAGTTTCCAGCCTTTGTGCGCATGAGCAGGATTTAAAATGGCTGTACTAGAATACTCCAATTTTTATGCTATGATGTAAACTTAGGAAATAAGTCACAACAGTTTTATTTGGAATTACTTCAGTTTAGATGTTATAAAAGCTGAATGAGTAAAGTGACATCAAAGTGATGATGAAAAGAATAACAGAAAATATTACAGACATTTATTATCCTAAATATAGAATGTGGGAAGTAGTTCCAAATATCCAATATGGTGTTTGCATTGTCAATTATGTGTAGTCAATTAAAATAGTAAAAAGCATGTAAACACAAAAAAATTACATAATATTTCTTATTTAATGTCTTTACTTATCCTGCTTATGGTGAATATTCATAAGGTTGGTACATATATTAAAAAAAAAAAACAAAAAACACTCTAAACTCGTCTGGCCCCTGAGATTCAGAGCACACACAGAGGATTCTATTAAAGTAACATTCTCTTCAAATTTCTGCTAAAATCATGTGTTAAACACTCTTTATTCAGACCTTTCTGGTATATTTTAAACATTTTTCATTTCCATTGATCATTATGTCCTGGGTATGACATTAAACTACATCCCGCCCTGCAAGCGGTCCTGCAACTTGTAGGGAAATTATGGGGGTTGGTGGCAGGATTGGCACTCTAACTACTGTAAAAAAACTTCACAAAACTCCGAGACGACAGAAAGGACCCCTTTTTGCTTTCTGCGGGAGTAGCTCTGCTGCAGCCACCCATAGGAAGGCTGCTCGCACCATTAAGGGGATGGAGGAAAACCCTCGGGAGCCCCATCCTCGGAAGAGTCGAAACCATTGGAGAGCCAATGTGGTCAGGTCTGTTGGGGGTCGGGACTGGTGTGGTGTGAGGCAGCAAACTGAGGCGGCCCATCCAGGTAGGCGCATGGAAAGTCTTGTCTCTCCAGCAAGATGATCATCTTACTCTGCAGTTGGAGGAGCTGCGTAAACTCCAAATTTCAGTGGCAGCACTCTCTGAGGTGCGCAGACCGTGGACTGGCCAGATCTCTGTAGGTGGATTCGGCTGCCATCTCTGCACTTTGTTTTTCTCTTTTTTTCCATTTTGTTGTGGTATGTAAACACATAACATCAGACAGCAGTGGTGAAAAGTAACACATTGCCTTTACTTTTATTACTGTACTGTTTATATAGGAATTTCTACTTTAAAGTATTTTTAAATGCAAATTTTAAAAAAGTATATTTAGCAACAATTATACTTTGTTACATTTTTGAAGCTGGTTGTTACTAAGAACAATTGATTGCTTAGGTTCAAAATACGAAGTTTGTAATGAACAATTAAAATATAACTACATGCAAATATTTCTGGGGTTATAGGTCATCATGATAGATTTTACCAAATGACCTAATAGCTGTGCTGGTGTCTCTGGCTGTTTCAGAAAGTGCATCTCAGTATATCCCTGCATAGTGACCAAGGGGATTGGTCAACAACTGTTAAAAACCCCACCTTGAAATCTTGTGTGATGCAAGAATTTGTTTTCTGCACGTAGAGATTATCTGTGTGGTGGAGCACTTTGTGGAGAGCTCTTGGTAATAGTGGCAGCAACCTTTATGAAGCAGAGATTGGGCATCCCTGGCCAGTGCCTTTGAGAATTTTGAAAACCGGGATTCTCCTCTGCTCGAGACTAGACAGGTTTAATTCTCTGAGTCTGTCAGTGTAGGCCACGTCCTTAAGTCCTGGGATGCATGTGGTTGGTTTCTTCTGCACAGCTTCAAGTGCTGCTGTGTCTTTCTTGTAGCATGGTGACCAGAACTGCACACAGGACTCCAGATGCTGTCTCACTAGAGCATTAAATAGTCTGAGAATAACATTTCTTAATTAATATTCAACAGTTTTTACAATATAACCTAACATTTCATTTGCTTTTTAATTGCTTCTGTGCATTACTTTATGTCAACATAAACTCCCTAATTCTTTTCACAGTTTTCTTCTTTTAGGACTGTTATGCAGTCTTGTATTTATAATTAATGTTCTTTTTGTTCATGTTTAGCGCTTTGCACTTTTCTACATTAAACAGCATTTTCCTGTTGTTAGCACAGTCTTTCTGAGTTGTTTTTGCTCCCTCCTCAGTATCTGCTATTCCTCCAATTTTAGTATCATTTGTGAATAGTTTACTAACTATACTAGAAACAGTGTCATTAATAGAAATCAGAAAGAGATACAGTCCAAGGACAGACTCCCAAGGGAGACCACTGATGACCTCCCCTCCATTCTCCTGTTGTCTGTACTCTGGCTTACACATGAGTGCAATATGTGACAGAAAACTGAAATGTAAAATTCACAAGTGAAATGCAGGTTGTGAATTCAGGATCAGGCCCAGCTGTTACTGTTTAAGACGAATTTCAGTGATATGACTTTTATGGGCAATTATACACCGCTGTAAAACTGCAGTTCATATGTCTTCAAAAGGATACATAGAAATGCACCATTTAACAAACTGCAAAAAGTGAAATAAAACATTCATAAATTAAATACATTTTGTAAACTTAAGATTAGGCATTAAAACTACCATTTTACAAGGAAGTAGAAAGATACGTCTTCCCTGGACAACTTCATTCAATGATAAATTTTAAGTTTATATGCTTTTATTCACAGGGATGCACAGTGAGGAAAACTTTGACAGGTTTTGAATATCAAGATAAAAAAAGATTCACTCATTAATTTCTAGCTGTAAATTCTAGAGTAGGCACCAAAGTAAGTGTTTCAAAAAGGAATTAGAATGATGTCATTCCTGGACAAATTTAACAGCAATCTAAAACGTCTGTACCTGTGTCTTCTTAGGGAAACATGGATAATTATAATTTGACAGGTTGTGAAAAAAGAAATAAAAAATTGACAAATGTGGACAGGTTTTGTATTTAAGGTCAGGTTTATACCTTATTCTTTGAAAAAGAATGAGAATGATATGTAATTCCTGCAAAATTATTATTCATTGTAAATCCTGTGTTCCTATACCTTTACAAAGATTTAGAAGTGTAAACTCTAGATGCTTGTCTACAACAGAAATGTTCAAAATGAGTCACTGAAGTTTCTGATTTAAAAGGAATTAGAATGCCATGTCTTCCCTTGATTATTTTACTATATGTTTAATCTTCAGTTCCAGTGTTTTCACTGGAATTAATATGACGCGGTGACGCGCAAAATTAAACAAGATGACGTGAACATTCAAAAGGAGGGGGTGACTAGCACAAAAATGTGGCGCACACTGTTAAACAAGGTGACGCGCACATTCAAACAAGGTGATGCACAGCATTAAATGTGGGGACACGCTCAAAATCAGAGGGGTGACGAAATCAAAGTGTACAGCAAGGGTAGGTAGCTTGGTAAAACAAAAGGAAAACACTGATTGGAGGTGAGCTTTGTTTGTCAGTCCATAGGGAAAGTTTCCGCTTAAGTGGCGTACTGAGTGAGGGAATGTTAATACAGCGTTCTTTTTTCAATTAAATAACATTAGAACAATCTAGATGAGAACAGGCCATTCAGCCCAACAAAGCTCGCCAGTCCTTTTCACTTAATTCTTCTAAAAAAATATCAAGTCTATGTAGCACAAGTCCAGCATTTAAGATAATAATACCTTTATAGAGTCATATAAATAACATTTATTATGGACAAAAGGTAAATAAATACAATACGACTTAACCAGGCTTCCGTCAGACCGTGAATACAAATGAACTTCGTAATGTGCAGTAAAACCCACAAACCTCCCAAAAACTAGTGAAATGATAGTAAACAGAAAAAAGTAAAATCTATAAACAAACAGTGCAGCAACAACACATAGCAAATCAATCTAACAATACAATATTGTGAAAAGAGTAAAGAAAAATGTGACAAGCCTCATTGTTAAAATTATTTAGTTAAAACACCTTGACTCTTAAAAATATACATATACATAAATACTTAAAATTCCCATTAAAAATCCCTTTAAACTAATTAAAACCACCACAAAAAAAGTGAACATTTGAGGGAGGCACAGATTTTGCTTCCTTACTGCAACACCCAGTTAGCTGTTGCTCTCCTCGCACTCCTGGCTTGTGACTTTTTCTAGGCCAATGTATACAGGTGGCTGAGTTAGTCTCTTAAACAGACAACACCCACTTTATTCACAAAGCACATGTACTATTTAGACCATCCATATTTATCAATCCTACGTCAAGTTTTCAAAGTCTCTAAAGTCTTACTGTCTACCACACTACTTGGTAGCTTGTTCCAAGTGTCTATCATTCTTTGTGTAAAGAAACACTTCCTAATGTTTGTGCAAAATTTACCCTTAACAAGTTTCCAACTGTGTCCCCGTGTTCTTGATGAACTCTTTTTAAAATAACAGTCTCGATCCACTGTTCCCTTTTATATACATTATTCCCTTCATAATTTTAAACACTTCAATCATGTCACCTCTTAATCTTCTTTTGCTTAAACTGTATAGGCTCAGCTCTTTAATCTTTCCTCATAACTCAACCCCTGTAACCCTTTAATCAGCCTAGTTGCTCTTCTCTGGATCTTTTCTAGCGCTGCTATGTCCTTTTTGTAGCCTGGAGACCAAAGCTGCACATAGTACTCCAGATGAGGCCTCACCAGTGCATTATGAAGGTGGAGCAGAACCTCCTTGGACTTGTACTCCACACATCAGGGCGCTATATGACCTGACATTCTGTATTCTATATTTAAGTATACAGAAGTGTAAATCCTACACCTTACAAATTCCAGACAAACAATACAGATGCTGCTTGACAACCACGTTATACAATCAGAATATCCTCTTCTCTATTTTAAAAAGTAAATTTTAATTATTCTTCATATTCTAGACGTATTTTATTGTCAGAAATACAGTATATTGTACTTTTACAGATGGCTGCCTTGCATTCAAGAAAAAAACAAAATATATAGAACCAGAAACCTGCTATGGATACAGTAGATGACTTTTAATTATGTTTTAAAAGTTAATTTTATTATAAAATTATAACATGTATTTTTTTTGTCTAAAGCCAATGTTTATGCACTAATTCTTATTGAGGACGATAAAACTCTGAAGAAGTTTTTCAAAATGTGGATTGGCCAACTGATACAGAGTAAGCAAGGAGAAATTTTTACATACTTTTGAAAAAGTGAAACAGAATATACAAATCTTACTTTTCAATTTAAACTGATTTGATTTCAGGTAAAAGCACACATCACCTACACAGTGTTAATCAGAGTATGGAAAAATACATAAGATTTAGTTGTCCAAACTTAAATTACTATGGTGGTCCAGATGCTCAGTTACTCTCAAAAGACCTTGTGAACCACATTTCAAAGAATGGTGGCTTTGATGCAAAAATAGAAGATGAAGAAATAAGAATAGTTTTGTATGAGGTGGGATAAAAGTAGCATGATTTAAAAATTTAGTTTACTCTTTAAAACAATTTTTTCTTTAGTGGAAGCTTTACATCTTTCAGAATTTTTTAGATTGAAATATATTTTGTGCTGATGCAAAGTATGTTGTGGATCTTAATTTCTAATCATTCATTAACTGAAATTTCATTTTTTAAACCAACAGATGGATTAAATGTGAGAACACTGTGCTTGCTTGGTTTAGTTCTTATTTATCAAATCGATTCCAATATGTACAGAAATGTGCTGACAGTACTCCATCATTATACACAGAAGTTCAATATGGTGTCCCGCAGGGCTCAGTACTGGGACCTTTACTGTTTTCACTTTTACATGCTTCCACTGGGATCTCCCATTAGGAAACATATTGTTAATTTTCACACGTATGCAGATGACACTCAGTTATACCTTTTATTTAGATCAAATGAAGTTTCCCCGACATTGTCTTTAATTAAAGGAGTGGATGAATGAGAACTACTTGTCTTTAAACAAAGATAAAACAGAGATGTTAATTGTTGGAGGGAATGACGCTGATCACCACAATATTTGGTCACCATTTAACTCAGTTGGAATCACCATTAATTTTACTGACTCAGCCCGCAATCTAGGAGTTATCTTTGACTCTAGCATGTCATTTAAAGCGCATATTACAAAGTAGTCCAAATCATGTTTCTTCCATCTTAAAAATGTTGGGAAATTGATGCACTTTCTAAATAAACAGGATTCTGAGAAATTAATTCATGCATTTATTTCTAGTAGGATTGACTACTGCAATGCAGTGTTCACTGGATGTTCAAACTGTTCTTTATACAGCCTCCAGTTAATCCAAAATGCTGCTGCAAGAATTATTACAAGAATAAGAAAATATCAACACGTAACTCCAGTTCTTAAATCCTTACACTGGCTCCCAGTTAAGTTTAGGGCAGATTTCAAAATCCTCCTTTTAACATATAAAGCATTAAATGGCCAAGGTCCAGCTTACTTGTCTGAACTTATCATGACTTACAAACCAGAGCGCACATTAAGATCTCAGGATGCCGGTCTGCTTATGATTCCAAGAATTAATAAAATAACAGTGGGGGGGTCGAGCTTTTAGTTACAGGGCCCCTAAACTGTGGAATGGTCTGCCTGCTACTATAAGAGATGCCCCTTCGGTCTCAGCTTTTAAATCCCAGCTGAAGACTCACTACTTCAGTTTAGCATATCCTGACTAGAGCTGCTGATTAACTGTACAGACTGCATCTCTGTTGTTAGTCATTAGCACTAAAACATAAGTAACATGATAGTTATAATTTGTTACTAACCCTCACCTATTCTGTTTCTCTTCTCGGTACTCAAATGTGGCACTTGGTGCCACGGCCCACCTGCCAAGTTGTTTTGCCTGCCTAAGGTAAAGTCATCCCAGATGGAGGATCGCAGGAATCGTGGGGTAGAGGGGTCCTTTCATCGGACTGGCTGGCCCAGCGCTGTTTCAGCTGTGGAATGGCCAAATGGGGGAGGCAGCTTGATGGCTGAGGTCTCCAGGACTCTAAACAAATCCAAATCATATTATGTGATATCATCTTCTGTTAAATTATGCTCCGTACTTGTAAAATATTTATTTTTATACTGTATTGAGGATTTGTTCTGTTCTGTGTATTGTATTGACCCCCTTCTTTTGACACCCACTGCACGCCCAACCTACCTGGAAAGGGGTCTCTCTTTGAACTGCCAATCCCAAGGTTTCTTCCATTTTTTCCCTACAAGGGTTTTTTGGGAGTTTTTCCTTGTCTTCTTATAGAGTCAAGGCTGGGGGGCTGTCAAGAGGCAGGGCCTGTTAAAACCCATTGCAGCACTTCTTGTGTGATTTTGGGCTATACACAAATAAATTGTATTGTATTGTATAATATAAACTGTGTTTTGCAGGTACAGGGTTCTGAACTGGTAGAAGGTCTTCAGATATTGTTATGAAAAATGGTGCATCGCTTTAGACCGCTGGATGTTTTAATTTTGTTAAACAATTAAATGAAAAGGAAATTATCCTTATCTTCTTTGCTACATACAGGCCTCCATTTCCCTGTTGAAAGGTACACGCAGTCAGAAGTTACATTTCCTTAAAACCATTAAGCTTTGTCTCTGAATCATGTGCTGATCATACATGTGAGGTAAGAATGAGGCTGCTTTTAACTACAAAACAAATAACATAAAATGCCTCCATCTTTGGACACAAGAACCAGACTTGGCTCTACAGCACATGTTCACAGTGACATTATAAAACTCAGCCTTTATGTTACTTTGTTAAAACATCAGTAGAGTTTATAAACATTCACATTTGCTTTGTACTGACGAGTAATAAATTTGTTCATTGTTTGTGACCAATGACATTTTCATTATTATTGTCAGGATTTTTATTAGGTACAGAAAAGTAATTATATAATGTTTGCAAAAATGTACTTTTATATTTTTATTTTCTTTCATGATTTTGATAGGGGGGCGGCACGGTGGCGCAGTGGTAGTGCTGCTGCTTCGCAGTTAGGAGACCCGGGTTCGCTTCCCAGGTCCTCCCTGCATGGAGTTTGCATGTTCTCCCCGTGTCTGCGTGGGTTTCCTCCCACAGTCCAAAGACATGCAGGTTAGGTGGATTGGCGATTCTAATTGGCCCTAGTGTGTGCTTGGTGTGTGGGTGTGTTTGTGTGTGTCCTGCGGTGGGTTGGCACCCTGCCCGGGATTGGTTCCTGCCTTGTGCCCTGTGTTGGCTAGGATTGGCTCCAGCAGACCCCCGTGACCCTGTGTTCGGATTCAGCGGGTAGGAAAATGGATGGATGGATGGATTTTGATAGATTTAAGGAAGGGCTTACAACGTTCCAATTTTTAACAGCTTTGGAGAAACTCTCAAGTTTACTGTCCCCTTTTCTTTGCTATTCTGCTAAAAAAATCTCAAATCTGTTAAACTAGAACGTCTCTTTTCCAAGTTGTGTAAAGTGCTTGTGGAGGTAATAGAAGAATGGAAGAAACTAAAACTCTTGGATTTTGGACAGATTACTTCCTTAACCGTGATGGTATGTTTTTTTTTCTGTTTTCAACATGACATTCTAAAACCATCCTTAAATTAAGGATCTTGGTTGGCATTGGTTTCTTAATGTTAAATTCAATTTAATTTGAATTTTATTCTGATTTTTACTAAGGAATAGACTGACAAATTATGCTGTGGAGGCCCAGTTGCAGAGTAGTTTTGCTGCACTCTGCACTTTCTGGTTTAGCCTCAACTTTACTGCCCTTTCTCCAGATCACCATGGCCATGAATTTAAAAAGGCAAGTTTAAAAAATGAGTGACAGAAGGGTTTGCTTGAGTATGTGACATCTACAGTGTACCTTTGTAATCCAGAAGATCTTTGTACATTGCCAGCCTGCTTAATATTGCAATTTCAGAACAGAACAGTGGTGTGACATTGGAAGACGATATTATGTTTGGTACTGGGCAAGAATCCGCCAAATACTGTACATGGGCCAAAAGTATAAAGCAACCTTTCTATAATAAATACGATTCACTTAAAAGTGCCGTGGATTTTGGAATTCAAAATTCCGCAGCATTTGGGTGTATTTAGATGTGAACATTTAAAATTTTTTTTTAGAATTGAATAGCATGTTTGCTAATAAACGTTATCAAAGCCTTTCAATGTACTGTAGGATAAACATCAGAATTGCTTTGTGTTTGTGTTTCCGCACACTAATGACAACTCATTTAGATATTACTTTTAGATGTCCAGACTTGGACAGTGCATGTTGACAACCTTACAGCCAATTTTGAAATTATTTACCTTAATGATGAAGCCTTACATCTTAAAAAAGGGATATGTATAAATGAATATTTTTTAAAATGTTTGCATGTAATAATTAGATTTGGGTTGGTGCTGTGTGCTGCTTGAAGAGTGGGGGGAGTTCACTTTTTTGTTCAAAACTGCTTATGAGTTCTGCTTGGTGGTTCATGGTTTTGAATTTTAAAAATATCATAAAAACATGCAATTGGTGATGTTCTATATTAAGAGGGACAATTTACTCCATGTATGTTTAGGTTACTACACTTCTCAGATTTCTTGTTTGATATATCTGTTATTATTTAAATGTTTTTAAAATATTGTCATTTTTAAAGATGGTATTTTAAAGTTTTCGGTCTTCTTGAAAATTTCAAATTAGAACGGAAGACAACATTTTCTAGTCTACTGACGTCGGCGTTATGCTTACGGCACACGTTTGCTGCCGCTTTCCTGTGTAAGAGGACTTTAATCGTTAAATGCACTTGCTGGCCGGTGGCTTCAGGCACAGCTTCTTCATTATAACAGCGCGGATCTAAATAGATAGCACACGGCTTTTATGGCGTGGAAGGTGGCATACGAAATACAAAAGAAAGGGCAGACCCACCGCGGCGCTCACGCAGCAATCTCACTTTCAGGCGCCCCTTATTTAACATTTCAACAGAGTAATTAACACGTCCAACCCGCGTAAAGGTGCGAACGGCCGTAGAATTCACACCTGAACCTCTCAGATGCAGGGGAGGCAACTTCATTAAAGTTTTGTGAAAAGACGAGTTAATATAACACACCGTGCCCAGAACCTCGCCCTCCAATGTAATTCCGTCTTTCTCAGTTTAATCTGTCGCCCACCCAAACACGCTGTGCTGATTCCGCAGTTTCTCGTATACAGTGTGTGTGCTTAGTGTGTGGGTGTGTGCCCTGCGGTGGGCTGGCACCCTGCCCGGGGTTTGTTTCCTGCCTTGTGCCCTGTGTTGGCTGGGATTGGCTCCCTCAGACCCCCGTGACCCTGTAGTTAGGATATAGCGGGTTAGAAAATGGATGGATGGATATCGTTAAAAGTGAAATATCATTCTTAGAACCGCTGGTTAGGCAGCTCCTACTGCTTTTTAATGTTTGTAAAAATGCGGATCTCTTTCACTTCTTCCCATTCTCGCTGTCATCTCGATATTCTGTAGTGGCACTCGGCATTACTAACATTTTAGTCAGCTCTGCTTGTATCCATCAGTTTGTAATTAAACAAGTTGCAACCGTTTCTAATAATTTCCAAATTATGCTTTATTCGAGAATTGTACGTTAGATTATTTCCATTAATCGTTTTTTTGCGCAAAGATGTTACTGCGTTTACCAAACTGCACGAGCCTGCTTCTGTCGTCGAGTGACGGGTCGTGAGCGAGATACTAAGCGACTGAAGAAGTGAACAGACGTTATAAGCATACATGTCGTTGTGTTTAGTAAGATTAGTACAGAGATGTTTTAACACTTGGCGAGGGGAGCACAGAGCTGTCATTCATGTCTCACAGCACCAGGTTCTGCGTGGGGTTAGCATGTGGATTGATTATATCCATCCATCCATCCATCCATTTTCCAACCCGCTGAATCCGAACACAGGGTCACGGGGGTCTGCTGGAGCCAATCCCAGCCAACACAGGGCACAAGGCAGGAAACAATCCTGGGCCGGGTGCCAACCCACCGCATTGATTATATCTGTGGATATATTATATATCTTATATCTGTGGATTAATTGGAATCAGCAAGTGCGTTTATATGCATGATTAAGATGAATAACCGATTAAAGTGTTTATCCACATGGGCAAGTCATCTTCCTTTGTCAAAATTCCATGACATCTTTCAACTGCACAAACAAAAACTGTTAGACGTCATCATTTGCTACCATGAATTCGACAATAAGTGTGAGGCCTGTGATAATTTCCTTCTGTTTTACAAATATGCTTCGTCAAATTGGCGCTTTATTTATAGGTTTCTGTTACCAGATTGCACTCAAAGGACCTGGCATGTGTGCTTCTTGCCTTGCACCCAGGGCTGATGAAGTAGTAATTATGCCGGTGTTTTCACTTCAGTAAGATGTGCGTTACTCGTTCATTTAAAAACGAATCAGACGAATTAACGTACATTACCTTTATCGTGTTACTTTACTGTTCCTGAGTTTAGCACTATACGTTCACCTAATCAACATAAATATAGCGATTTCTGAAATATTGGCTCAGAGAGAAGGAATAATACAATCGCCTTAACAGTTGCATCTGGAAATGTATTTTGATTTGTGACCACTAGGGGGCATCTCAGACCCCCAAACCTCAGACACATTGGCACCAACAACTGTCCGGGTTCAAAAGATTGTTTTTCTTTTCTTATCCTTACACTATAGGTGTCTTTTCCATACATGCTCTAAATACACAATTATTCACAATTCTCTTGCTTTTCTTCCTCCACTCCTGACTGTGGAGCTTTTTCAAAGGAGTCTCCACTATGCTCACTGATAGTGCACTTGACACGGTGAACATTACATTACATACGGGGGTCTTCCCAGACTGTCTAAAGTCTGCAATAGTTAAACCCGAGCTCAAGAAGAATAATCTTGACTCCTCAGTCTAACCACTTTAGACCAGTTTGTAAGCTTGCTTTTTAAAGTAAAATTCTAGAAAAAGCCGACTTTCAGCAGGTACATGATTACTTGAGTAAACATAAACACGTTTCAGTCAAGTTTTAGAACAAATCGTAGTACAGAAACTGCACTGGTTAAAGTAGTAAATAACTCGCAGGTGAATGCTAACACAGGCCACAGATCTGCTCTTGTTCTAACAGACCTGAGCGCAGCGTTTGGCACCACAGACCACAGTATTCTTATAAGTCAATGGCTCCACAGCATCTTAAATTGGTTTGGGCTTATTTAACAGGTAGAAAATTCTTTGTTAGTTGTGGTGTTTGTACTTTGGATGTCCATGATATTGTATGCAGTGTACCACAAAGATCTTTTTTGGGCCCGCTGTTATTTTCAATCTATTTGGGTCCATTAGGTCAGATTATCTCAAAGCACAAGGTGAGCTACCACAGCTATGCATTTGACACGCAGCTTTACTGATCTACAGCACCTGATGACCCAGACACTCAGGGCTCTCAGATTCAATGTCTTAGCAGTATTTCCAAATGGATGAGTCGTAACTTTCTCAAACTAAATTTAGGGGGTGACAGAAATCTTAGTGGTTGGTAAAAATAGAAATAATGAAGGTCTTAGAAATAAACTTGATCTCTTTGCATTAAAAGTCAAGATGTAAGTAAAGAATTTAGATATAATAATAATGGAATCTGACCTAAAAAGTTGCATATTAATCAGATTACTAGGATTGCTTTTTTCCCCATTTAGGAAACTTTGCAAAAGTTAGACCTCTTATAATACTGCAATATGATGAGAAATGAATTCACACTTTTGTTTTAGTCGACTAGATTACTGAAATGCACCCCTAACAGGACGACCTACGAAAGACATCATTTAGTGCAGAATGTAGCAGCAAGAATCTTAACTAGAAAAAGAAAATCTGAGCACATCTCACCAGTTTTAGTGTCATTACAATGGTTACCAGAGTCCTTTAGAATTGATGTTAAAATACTACTAATGATATATAAAGCCTTAAATTATCTTGCTGTTCCTTTGCTATATTTTCGAGTGTCTGTACAGTCCATGTTGAAACCTTCAATTTTCTAGTAGTGGTTTGCTTATTAAACCCATTAACAGCATTTTGCTGTTATGTACCAAAGATCAATGCTTTACTAACTGAGATACAACAAGCTAACACTGTGAATCAGTCAGTCATTATCCAACCCACTATATCCTAACACAGGGTCACGGGGGTCAGCTGGAGCCAATCCCAGCCAACACAGGGCGTAAGGCAGGAACAAATCCCGGGCAAGACACACACACACACCAAGTACAGACTAGGGACAATTTAGGATCGCCAGTGCACCTAACCTGCATGTCTTTGGACTGTGGGAGGAAACCGGAGCGCCCGGAGGAAACCCACACAGACACAGGGAGAACATGCAAACTCCATGCAGGGAGGACCTGGGAAGCAAACCCAGGTCTCCTAACTGCGAGGCGGCAGCACTACCACTGTGCCCCCGTGCTGAACACTGTGAATTATTTTTAAAAAAATGGCTAAAGACCCGTTTTTTTATATTTGGCTTTGTTTAAGTTTAGTTTTTCTCCTAACAGACAATACATGCATAGAATTATCATCTGCTTTAATGAATTTGCAATCTTTATTAATCTCAACTTTTTCTGCTTTCTTTTCTGGTTTCCTTTAGATGCATTTTGCACCACCACCACCACCTGACCGAGGCACTGTGCATCCACCAGTGACGCCGGAATGAAGGCGAGTGCCCTGGCTGTCCACAAAGCCCACTGCGTCACATCCTCTCAGGTGAAGTCTGGAAACAATGAGGAGCAACTAAGGAACACTTATATTCAGTGGAGGCTCAGTGGTCTTTTGGACTTGGACCCCTTGCATATACAGTCATATGAAAAAGTTTGGGAACCCCTCTCAGCCTGCATAATAATTTACTTTCAACAAAAAACATAACAGTGCTATGTCTTTCATTTCCTAAGAACATCTGAGTACTGGGGTGTTTTCCAAACAAAGACTTTTAATAAAGCAGTATTTAGTTGTATGAAATTAAATCAAATGTGAAAAACTGGCTGTGCAAAAATTTGGGTCCCCTTGTAATTTTGCTGATTTGAATGCCTGTCACTGCTCAATACTGATTACTTGCAACACCAAATTGGTTGGATTAGCTCATTAAGCCTTGAACTTCATAGACAGGTGTGTCCAATCATGAGAAAAGGTATTTAAGGTGGTCAATTGCAAGTTCTGCTTCCTTCCCTTTGACTCTCCTCTGAAGAGTGACAGCATGGGATCCTCAAAGCAACTCTCAAAAGATCTGAAAACAAAGATTGTTCAGTATCATGGTTTAATGGAAGGCTACAAAAAGCTATCTCAGAGGTTTAAACTGTCAGTTTCAACTGTAAGGAATGGAATCAGGAAATGGAAGGCCACAGGCACAGTTGCTGTTAAACCCAGCAGGTCTGACAGGCCAAGAAAAATACAGGAGTGGCATATGAACAGGATTGTGAGAATGGTTACAGACAACCCACAGATCACCTCCAAAGACCTGCAAGAACATCTTGCTGCAGATGGTGTATCTGTACATCGTTCTACAATTCAGCACAATTTGTACAAAGAACATCTGTATGGCAGGGTGATGAGAAAGAAGCCCTTTCTGCACTAACACCACAAACAGAGTTGCTTGTTGTATGCAAATGCTCATTTAGACAAGCCAGAATCATTTTGGAACAAAGTGCTTTGGACTAATGAGACAAAAATTGAGTTATTTGGTCATAACAAAAAGCGTTTGCATGGCGGAAGAAGAACACCGCATTCCAAGAAAAGCACCTGCTACCTGCTGTCAAATTTGGTGCAGGTTCCATCATGCTGTGGGGCTGTGTGGCTAGTTCAGGAACTGGGGCCCTTGTTAAATTTGAGGGTCGGATGAATTCAACCCAATATCAACAAATTCTTCAGGATAATGTTCAAGCATCAGTCACAAAGTTGAAGTCATGCAGGGGTTGGATATTCCAACAAGACAATGACGCAAAACACAGTTCGAAATCTACAAAGGCATTAATGAAGAGGGAGAATTACAATGTTCTGGAATGGCTGTCACAGTCCTCTGACTTGAATATCATCAAAAATCTATGGGATGATTTGAACCAGGCTGTCCATGCTCGGCAGCCATCAAGTTTAACTGAAATGGAGAGATTTTGTATGGAAGAATGGTCAAAAAACCTCCATCCAGAATCCAGACACTCATCAAAGGCTATAGGAAGCGTCTAAAGGCTGTTATATTTGAAAAGGAGACTCAACTAAGTATTGATGTCATATCTCTGTTGGGGAGCCCAAATGTATGCACCTGTCATTATGTTATGATGCATAGTGCATATTTTCTGTTAATCCAATAAACTTAATGTCACTGCTGAAATACTACTGTTTCCATAAGGCATGCCATATATTAAAAGGAAGTTGCTACTCTGAAAGCTCAGCCAATGATAAACAACAATCCAAAGAATTAAGAGGGGTTCCCAAACCTTTTCGTATGACTGTATATTATATATATTTTCCCCAGCTTCTTGCTCCTGAAGTGTTTTTTATTTTTTTCTGTCCTCCCCTGCCATCTGACCTCATCACCAGACTCATCTTCAGAGACTTCTATATCTTAGGACCATCCTCTTCTCCTCTATTAATTAGATATCTACATATTGATTTATTTTTTGTATGTTACTTACTCATTATTATTTTAATTTGCTTTGCTTTTCTTGTAACTAGTTCTTTGACAATTTGTTAAGGACTTTGAGAAACATCCTGTGTATAAACAAACTCCTTCCAACTCTGACTCTGATAGCAGCTCCTCTTCAACCTGAACCCACAAATACTTCTGGTACATCAAGTTTGCCACCTGGAAGCACTTCAGGGTCAGCAAGAACTTCCCTCTGACCAGGGAGTGTTCCCACAATAGTGCAAAAGGACCCCAACAGGGTTGCCCACCAGAACTGCAATTCCCATGCAGCCCTGTTAGTGTGGAAACCATACCAGAGGGAAGCTGCCATCCAGCATATGGAGGGAACATGTGGCCCTAGGAGGCAGTCTCCCCTCTGTCTTTCCACAAACACAAACTTCCATTTTAGTATCCTGAATCAACCCCACCATGATGCCCTTCCATCCACATCATCCTTTACAATTTGTATTAACAGGACCTAAAACACAATCTAATAAAGTCCTCTGATTTACACAACAGTAATTTTCACTGGTTCAGCTTCTGAGGCACAGTTGGTTTAATTTACCTGTGGGGAGCCACTGTCCTCTGGGCCTGGGCCTGAGTGGCAGTAGCGCTAATGAACATGTCAGCAAGAGCAGGTAAGTTTAATGCTATCAACTCAGGGAACGCCTGCCTGTGGAGGAACTGAGTGTTTGCTCCAGTGTGGAATTGAGTTTTAATGTGCTAGTTGTACCTGAATACAGACACACGATCCTAAGAGTTCCTTCTGTGTGAACGTTTTACTGTTGTTTACATTTTACTCACCCATCCTTTATGTTCTCTGGCTGTCCCTACTAACAAATCCCACTCAACTTCATGTGTCCTGTGAGAGGTGGGACTTCGTCACTGGTTGGTGTGGCTGATTTGAAAGTGAAACTGAAGGTTGCGTAGGTCGGTTCCAGCGTGTAACTTTAAATGTCACACTGTTTCAACTGCAAGTTCCTTCCTGACTTTGTTTAAATGTGTAAGTCCCCGAGATGACCTGAGGCGTTGTATCAGATTTCATCAGAGTGCTTTACAAACTGAAGCTGCATTTACTGTAGTTCTGGGAGGAAAGCAGAACATCATTAGAGTGAAACAAATCACATGTTGTTTAAGTTAGGACTTGCAGTAGATCTCCGATCCCAGCCAAGGCAGCGAACCTGCAGTTATTCATCTCCTGTTAGAGTCACAAGTCCAAGTAGTTTCAGGGAATCAATGGGAGGTCATGAGACTTTACTAGCAGCATCCAAATTGATTTAGGTGCTCAACATTGCAGCCTACCAGTATCAGCAAACACCACATGAACTTGTCTGGGTGGCACTTTTGAGGGTTGTGTTCACAATTCTGTTTGCTTTTGTAATTCTACAACATGAGCACTGACACTGTGGCATAATGGACTTATGCAGGGGCACACAGAGAAGAATTAACAATGGGATGTGCATCAGAAAACACGATTACAGCCAGTCACCACATGACCTCTGTGTCATGGCCGGCTTGATCCCATCGCTGCTGTCACATATTTTTCCTTTGGGCTGCTTCATTTCAGAGCTTGCAGGTTAGCTTCAAAATACTGAAGATGATTGTTAAATGGACTAGAAGTCAGTATGGTTCATCCATCCATGGATCCATTAAGAAACCTGCTTCATCTGGCTCACGGGCAGAGGGGCAGAGCTAGCAGCATTGTGTGCAACATAAGAACCAGACCTGGATAAGGTGTGTTGTCACAGACATTCACATACACCACTCATTCATGTGAGTCCACAATGAACCTAACCATAATGCATTTGGACTGTGAGAGGATGGTATGGAGGCACTGGGAGGACATGTAAACTTCACAGTGACATGGCCCAAGCTCTCTTGTTCTTTCAGCCTTGAACCACTCACTCCTCTTGAGTCACAGGACGTTTAGATTCTGCTCTGTAATTGAAAGGCCGCACGTTTCAGTCTCAATACTGCTGTCTTAAAGAACATGAGCAGTTGAGATGGTGGTGAAGACCTGAGCAAATTCATGAGCAGAGACATTGGGGGGCACACTGTCACCAGACCAGGATTCAAACGTATGTACAATTATGTTCTGAGATAGAAGTGGAAATCACTTTGTCATCTCAAAGCATACAAATTCTACAGAGAGAACATACCTTTGATTGTGAATCAATAACTTCACACGGATGCCGGAGTCAGCCATATTCTAAATGGCTTCAATACGTTAATCCCACTCAGAATTTGTTCCTTGCAAGTCAGGAGGTGATTAATCAGATACTACAATAGAGGTCTGCTCATTAAACAAATAAAGAAGCCCTCGACTACAAGGGCATCTTACTTGGGTCGCTCACAGGCTCTCCATTTGTGTTTTGTCATTTATCATAAAGTAAAGTCTCATTTTTATACAGCGAAGCAAAACTCCTGGAAACTCAAGTGAGGAAATCCTTGAGTGGTTAGCCGCAAGGGCCCTGGCGTGCAAGGCGTTTCCTGAGGTGGTGACTCGGCTCAGAAGAAGATATAAACAGAAAAACAACCATAGGGTGACAAGAAATGCTGAAACATCATGGGATCCAACCTTTGAACCACAGCATCACTGGGGATTTGTCCTCCACCTGTTGCGTGACATGGCTGTTTACAGGAACTGAAGGTTTATTTGTGAGGGGTGGAAAGGTAATCACCTGCTTTTTTATAAACACAGATTGTGATAGTGGACAGAAATGTTTCCCATGGAGCTCCAGGGATACCAAATTCTTTAAGCTGCCTGATCACAACACATGCCTACCAAGATGACTTCAGGCTTATGTGAGGCCAAGCTTGTCTTTGGCAGCTGTCTTGAAAAAGCCACAGCTGGCTTGTGCTTGCAGAGTCCTGATGGCTTCAAGCCACACTTCATGGTCTTCTTTACCTTATCACTGACTGATGACATCTGCTGCTGTGCAACTGCAGTTTTAAGCAGCAGGCTTTGTTGAAGCACATTGCTCATTATGAAAGGTGCAAGTCAAGTCAAGTTGGGGAGCATGCACTGGTACAGTGTGTTGCTGCACCCACTACACGACAAAACAACTCGGGATCCCAGTTGGCAACTCCCCCCAGTCCCACCCTCCGGAAATTACCTTCTATCTGCCGCAGCCAGGTGCTACGTGGCGACCCCTTGGCCTGGTCCAGCCACTCAGGTCCCCAACAATGAGGATCTTATGAGCCGGATCACCCTCGGGGAAATGCGCCACATGGCCGTAGTGCTATAACTGACACTCCCTCACAATGCAGGTAATGTGCCTCATTTGGGACTCCATGAGCAACTGCTCATACGACACAAAGTCAAACCAATGGTACCCAAGGATTTTATGGAGAGACACAGGACTGAAGGAGTCCAGTCTTCATCTCAAGCCACTGGATAGCGTCCATGTCTCACAACCTCATAGCAAATTCAGGAAGCACCAGGACTCTGAAGACTTGGACCTTCATCCTTTTGCACCACACACCCCTTTCCAGCGACCTCATGACCCCCCATGCTCTCCCAATTCGTCTACTGACTTCATAAGAAGAGTCACCAGAGACACGAATGTCACTGCCAAGGTAAGTAAACCTCTCGACAAGGTCAACACTCTCTCTGCAAACAGACACACTGCTGATGGCCATGACCAAGAGGTCATTAAAGGCCTGGATCTTGGTTTTTATCCAGGACACTCGCAAGCCCAGACACTCAGACTCCTCGCTCAGTCTTTCGAGAGCCCTATTCAGAGCCTCCATTGACTGCGAAGAAAAGATGAAAGGTGCTACATCAGACAAATACTGAGTGACTCCCACATAGCAGAAATTGGAGCCAATCAGGATGTCAGGCAACTACGCCACATTAAATCATCTTTAAGGTACTGTTTCTCATCCATGAACCCCTAACAATGAACAACACACACGGTAATTCTAAAAATGCAGATGCCCTCCAGGGTTTTCCACTTTTTCTGACTGTTACAGCTGTATGAGAAGGTCTTAGTTTGTCGTTTTCCTGATCTTGTCGCAGAGTGCTATCATTTTAAAGCATCACCACACTCCCTAGTCAGGATGCTGAAGAATGTGCACATGTTGTATGTTGATTAGTACCTACATCATTGTCATGTATCCTCTGCACCCTAACGACACTGTCCTCCTTAATAAAAGGATAAATGTCAGTGTGTCCGTCTACATGTCCATTGGGTTGCTATGTCACTGTCATTCCAAAAGATGATGCATCACAAATCTTCTTCTTTTGTCTGCTCCTGTTAGCGGTCGCCACAGCGGATCATCTTCTTCCATATCTTTCTGTCCTCGTCATCTTGTTCTGTTACACCCATCACCTGCATGTTCTCTCTCACCACATCCATAAACCTTAGCTTAGGCTTTACTCTTTTCCTCTTCCCTGGCAGCTCTATCCTTAGCATCCTTCTCCCAATATACCCAGTATCTCTCCTCTGCACATGTCCAAACCAACGCAATCTCGCTTTTCTGACTTTGTGTAAAATTTTGCCAAATCAATATGCGGACAACAATGCATCACAAATATTTTTGGTAATAACATGAATTGCATTTGTCATTCCAGCAGTTCATCCCAAATATTAAAACTGCTTTTATAAATCCCATACCAATGGAATATAACAGAGACAGGGACACATGCATGGCTTGGTTCACTGGAAACATTAACAGTGAGGCCTACGTTGATTACTTAACTTTCAAACCATCTTAGATGGGTTCACCTTTAAAAGGGACATTCATTTTCTACCAGCTTATCAGCTTAGAGTTGTGGGGACTAGAAAGGGCACTATATAAAAAAGAAAGTTACTTTAAAAAAAGAGATGCTGTTGTATATTTCTCCAGTTTCTGATTTTATTTCCTGTGATCTTTTTGAGAATGCGTAATGGTGACTGTAGTTTATCAGTGACACTTTAGAATAAGGACTACCTGGGAGCACATAGCATAACAAGACCTTAAGAGATGCTTTGCTAGGTCTTAATGAGATTTGAAGACACCAACACTGCAGAATAGGGGCTACCTGGGCCTGGTGTTCACTTTCAGCTACAGAGCGACACCTTCATGGCGGCTATGGGTGTGTTAGCATTACGTGATTAAAGGATGGGCTCTAGCAAGTCCTTAGGGTTAGGGGTAGGGACTGGCCTAGCTTTATAGAGGTGAAAACCAATTCACCTAGAGGGGCTCAGACCTCTTACCAAATTGAGCAAAACACCTCGCATGTAGGGGCATGTAGGGAGGTCAAAGAAAGGGGCCTGTTCAAGCTGAAAGTTGAGACAAGTGTGGTCATTCAAAGAAGGATGGGAAAGAACTAATCCTATGGATAAAAGAGCCCACTGAAATCACAATTTATCAAAGGACAGATCCTGAAAGTGGCTTCATTTGCATGACAACGGCACATGGATTGTCACAATGCCCTCCCTGCCGGCAGGCTTTCACTGCAAATGGAAATCCAGTACCTGATGAGGCTTGGAGCCTGCAGACCTTCACATCATCTCACTGGCCCATTGCTTCTTATTATTTGAAATTCAGTAGAACGCTCTGAACCAACAGCACATTATTTTATGACAGATAGACAGAAAGATAGCAAAGGTACTGGTACCCGCTCTGCCTGTTGCTGGATTGGACTGCATAGGTTCCACAGTGATTAGGTGGGCTTCAGGACAGTGAATCTCAAGAGTGGACTCAGATTAATGCAGTGAACATGACAAGTGATGTGCATGAATGACACCCCCCCCCCCCTTATTAATTCAGACTTTATTTACTCCACCAGGCCTGACCTGCCAGCACTCTACTTAAATAGCGCTGGTGCGGCATGCAAAAGTCTGACATTTTCCAAGTTTTTACCTTTACCTGCCAGGCAGTGGACATGGGGCCAAGAAGAAGGACATGTTCTCCTTTTGCCAGACATCTGGCGACTCTAGTCATGGTGTTACCTGCTCAGGCCAATGACTCTCAGGGATCATTCAGTATCAGTGCAGCAGCTCTCAACATCTGCTTTGAGACCACCTGGGTGATGTCATTCTGGCAACCTGGTCTACCCTTGGATGTTAACAGGCATGTTGAAAACTCAGGAGCACAAATGGACACCCAATGAACGATTTTTATGGCACCCAAATGCACAGAGTTGGGAGTGAAGCAGGTAACATGTTGAATGGAAGCTAATTGTTCTAACCGGGGGTTCCACACATTTAGATTTCTTTCCACTTTCTTAAACACGCTGAAGCCCAAACAGCTGCAGAGCCCCAATCTGTCCCAAAGTCCGGGGGTCTACCCCTCAGTGCTGATCTTCAGTGAGTCTGAACATAAAAGAAAGAAGTTGGTGACAGACACAAAAAAAAAGAATAATAATCAACAAATATAAAACTAATCTGGGAAGGCACCTTGATTGTTCTGTTCTGTTGGCTGCCCACTACAGGCCTTCCCACCGTCTTGTTGTATCCCGGTCTTTAAAATGCCCCCATAGTACTTCAAGAGGCTGATGTGATTCACACTTTATAACGTAACTTAAAGCTCAAATGCTCAGACCGCCATTGACCTCCCTCACATGGTCATTCTGACCCTCCTCTCTGTGCAGCTGTTGGGGGTCTTCCACAATTTCCAAATTTCATTCTTATTCATTAATTCGCATATTGATTCAGTACTTTGCATTTAATGCTTACTGGCTGTGCCGCCTGTCTAAGATGAGTTGAAAGCCAAGCAACCAACCAAGACCTCAGCATTAACATTTGCAGTGTACCATCTATTAGAGTGAATTTTGTAGTGCATATAGTAGTAAAATGCATTGCATTTGTCACTCCTACAGATGGCGCATCACAAACATTTCTAGTAATAAAATGCATTACTACAATGCTTGTGATGTGCCATCTGTTGGAAATACAGACACACAGCAACTAGACAAGCACAGATATACACTCACTCGTCCTTTTATTAAGGTGGATTTCTTTCTTCTGAGCTTTCATTCCTACTGTACCCTATTGAATATTTGTTAATATTACTACTTATTATTTGACTGACGCCTTTATCCAAGGTGATCTGCAACATTTGAGATGTGATACGTTACATTTCTTTTGTTTTTCCAGTTAGAACACAGGCAGGTGAAGTGACTTGCTCATGGTCACATAAAGTCAGCATTTCAAGCCCAAAACCTTAACCACTTATAAATAAATATTATTATTATTAAATGGTTTTTCAAGACTTTTTACAACAGTTGCCTTGCACTGAAGAAAATGGCTTTTTGAAGTTATTATGATAGATAGATAGATAGATAGATAGATAGATAGATAGATAGATAGATAGATAGATAGATAGATAGATAGATAGATAGATACTTTATTAATCCCAATGGGAAATTCACATTCTCCACGATCTCCTCAGTCTGTCAGTGGAGCAGGACAGTGACAGCAGTCTGTCGCTGAAGCTGCTCTTCTGTCTGGAGATGATACTATTTAGTGGATGCAGTGGATTCTCCATAATTGATAGGATCCTGTTGAGTGCCTACAATATTTTTTTTTTCATTTTAAACATAAATTAATAATTATGTTTTATCTGCCAGTCAGATTTTAGCAGTATCAGCACAACCATTACAAGCAGTTTATTCTGTAATTGCAACTACGTTAAAAAAGTCTATGATTTTTTTTTTCTAAAATTAATGTTGTTTACTAAATATATTTAGTCTATTTTAAGTTGAATAAATTAATTAATCCTTTAGCAATTCCAAAGAAAAAGAGCCAACTTAAATGCAATCTACTGAGATTATTTTGTGGCTAAGTAGGCGTATTGGGTACTGTATTACTAATTTTCAAATAGACACAACATCACTACAAATAATAAAGAATACAAAACCCTTTTTCATTCATTTTGGCTGACTGATCTTTTCCACGTAATTTAAATTTAAGTATCACGTTGCATTGGACGCAAAGAAAAAGAGACCCTTTGCATTTCATGTTGGGCGACAGGTTTGCCAGTGTACTAAAAAAATATCATAAATCAGCTTAAAAAAATCACACAAAATACACGGCATAAAATATATACTATATTATATATGCACTTACACACTCTGAAAGTCGTAGGAAGATGTGATGATCCCATGAAACACAAAGCCACAGAAGTTCGTACTTTTATGCAAAACACATCTTATGCAGAAACAGGATGGTCGTGTTCATAAAGCTATTTTACTTTTCGTTAAATCAACTAAAGGCGTATAGAGGAAATGGGCATACCGTATTTTGAGTATTAAAAAGTGTTCATTTTGAGTCACATACAGTAGGTCAATAATTACAGCAATCCCGGAGGCTCACTACACCTCTGTAACAGAAAATAATTGAATGGCTTTGATTCAACGTCAGTCGTCTCAATATGACATTTAAGAGATTTTTGTCAACAAACCTAGAAAAGGCACCGTGATCACCGTCAGTGAAGTCACCTTACACTGCATACGGAAAGTAAACACCCCAGGAGCTCCTTTCATTTTTTTCAGCGTCGTTGCTTTCCACGTCACCTTGTGCTGCCCAAACCCACGCCCCACCGAACCGAGAGTCTCCCGTTCCCGCCCGCGCCTCCTTCCCTGTCTGCCGATGAGGCGCGCATTCGGCAGGTGACGCCTCGGGGCAGTGACGTCACTGGGAGTTTCGCGATGGTGACGTAAGGCCAACTACAAAAAAGAAGAGGGCGTCACAGCAGAGAAGCAAAATAGAAAGAAGTTCATCAGATAGACAGTCAGGTGGAGAAGACAGAGGCAGATAAAAAGAACCCAGTCAATCATGAAGAAAGTCGTGAAGAAAGCCCCCGTAAAGATGCCAGAGATTCAGACTTCGAGATTAGTTCAAGGTAAGAAATATATAAATGATAAAAAGAGACCGAACATTTTGGGCTGACCTGTGAGGGGCTCCGGTGCCGTCTTGTGAGGAAGGTGAAGCGAGGTGGCTACGGTTGTACGAACGCGTTTTGAAACGTTCAGCGTTGGGTAGAACATTTTAAAAAAGTAGCATTAGGACGGGTTGGCACCCTGCCCGGGATTGTTTCCTGCCTTGTGCCCTGTGTTGGCTGGGATTGGCTCCAGTAGACCCCCGTGACCCTGTGTTCGGATTCAGCGGGTTGGAAAATGGATGGATGGCATTAGGACGGCCCGGTGCGACGGGGATCGTCAACGACCGAGGGCGAAAGCGAAAGAGCGAGCGGCACAGGCGCTGCGTTTATCGGTGGTACCGGGTGTTCCACTTTTAACAGAAAGTTCTTCTTTTCTCATCCCGCGTAGCTCGGTTATGGTCAGACACCAGACAGGGTCCAACACGGGCCGGGGCGCCAGCCGCCTGTGGGTATAGTGGGCACACGGGTCTATGTCAGTTGTCCCTATGACTTCCACAACTGACTTTGAGAAGTTCCTGTATTTTTCTATCAGCATTTTTATATAAGCAAATGCTTGACCAAGACAACTTCATTACACTGCATTAAACACAAATTACAGAATATTGTAATAATGATTCACGTAGCAAACCACCAACGTAAGATCTGTGCATCTGCTGTGTTTCGTGTATATTTTTGCTCTCTCTGCATTATAAAATTAACGGGAATGGCAGTCTGCCGTCCAGCCGCCGTAGTTCAGCCTCACTACTAATCTTTCCAAATTATGTCTTTTATCCTTTAAGTATTCCATAGATGCCCACAGCAGACCCCCGTGAGCCTCAGAGTTTGACTGAAAGACTGAATATCCAATCAGATTCACCCTGTATGTAGTGAGTCTGTGGGGCCACCGGCACGTTGTGTGAAAAAGAACATAAAATTTAAGACCACTGCAGGTGGATTGAAGGGTCTGGATATTCCACGGGCCCTGAGCTTTTGAAGTTTAAGTTTGACTTGTCATTCCTTAAAAGGCCACTGGGTGGTGCTGTTGTCCAAGTGACAGTAAAATGAAAGCACAGCAGACGAGTCTGCCAGGACTGGACTGGACAGTCCGATGAGGGACACTCGGCAGGACTGTGGTGGTTCCACTTTGGATGGGTTTATATTTTGTAAGGCACGTGTTAAAGTCAACTGACGGCCCCGGGGTTTGGAGGGATGTGGGCCTTTAATCTGATGAAGAAGGTGCAAATGAGCGGCCACTTGCTGCTGATGTGATGTCTTAGATGAGACAACTGTTATGTTGAAATGCTTTGTTACATCATGGCTGCCGTATAAAAATGTGTGTGTCGTTAGTGTGAAAAGCAGACAGAGGACCTCCTTTACATCTCCTGTTGTCAGGCACATGTTTGAATGTTAATACTCTGGTGGTACGAGCCACTTTTTAAGGGACATCAAACCTGAGGTGGGCATTTGAACCTAAAGCCTATAAGTTTACAGTTGTGAGGAGAAACCTCAAGTGGCAGGGGAGACAGGAGCCCGTGCCAAGCAGAGTGTTTTGGTGTGGTTCTGTGGTGGCACCAGACATTTTCCGGGTCAGTAGCCATTTATGATGGTCCACAGAGGATGTAGCTTTATTATTTTTCTTTGCATTCTCTTGGTTGTGAGTTTGTGCAGTATCCAGCATGTTCGTCCCGTTCATTAATGGCTCTTCATTTTGTTTCATGTCTTTTAGGTGAAGATGGTGTATCGGAGTGTGCCTTGACACTCCAGATCATCGGGGATCTCTTAAACTATGAATACCAGTTTTTGAGAAATCGCGGAAAGAAGTGAAAGTGTCAAGTTGGAGGAAGAAGAAGACACTTTACCCGATGTCCAGGTGGGCCAGACAGATGACCTGCTCTGTCCGAACGCTTTTGAGCAGACGGAATGGAAGACCATGCATATGGGACTTGCTCAGAGCATTCTTGGTCGACGAAGAAAGAAAAAAAAATGTAAACCATATTTTGTGATTTTTGAAGATGGTATTTTAACTCTTATTAATGGTGACTACCTCTTGTGCTGCAGTTGTTTGTAGCTTGATGAAGTGACTGTATGCCGTCACCTTTCCTCTTGTGGGAAGCAGTGGAGCTGTGGACTGGGTGGGGGTGTGGAGCCATGGAGCAGCCACTGCGCAGATCAAACATCTGTTGGGAGACGTGGCTTTGAAGACCTTGCTTGGCAGGAATGTGGACACAATGTTTGGCAGTCCGGCTGAGTTTCCTTTATAAGGATTTGAATTTATTTTGTTTGTTACCTCTATTTATTGATACTGTTGGGTACATTATGTATGAAAATAAAATATAACTTGGGTTGATAAATACAGTCTGCTGCCTTCCTTTAGAGTGCTCTGGGCAGGGCTCTCAAGTACAGTCCTGGAGGCCCCCCAAAACACTGCAGATTTTCATTCCAACCTATTTCTTTTAACCCCAAAATAGCCACCCTTTAGCAGTGAGTGTCAGTTGTATTGGTGAACAGGATGGATGTCAGTATCCAGATACAAGTAAGAGAACAGCCCCCATGGAAAAGGTAAATGAAAAAGAAAATGACAAGAGTTAGGCATCAAAAGATATGGCAAAGAATGGAGATATGACTTACTTAATTTTGTACAAATAAAACCTACAGTAACACTAATGCACTTTTCTGAAAGCAAAATAAGACAAATAAAAAGACAGCCAATTAAACAATGAGATCAATTAAAGGTAAACAGCTCACTGATTGTAAAAACTGAAAGAAACAAAAACCAGCAGGCACAGACAAACCCCCAGGACTGAACTTGAGAACTACTGCTGTGGTACAAATCATGTCCAGCACAGTGTTGTGTCAGTACTAGCTTCAACACCACAGTACTAGTACCAAGACAATACTGCAGTGAACCCCCCCACCACCTCCCCATTCAGAGTCTCTTACCCAGCACAGAGTGGTACTGTTTGCATTCGACTCCACTGCATGTCAAAGAGCAGGTTTGGGTTGATTGAGGAAGAATGAAGCTACACGTAATGGCTGAGCAACAACCTCCTCGAAAACTACAACTCCCACTATCAAAAATACTGAAATGCTGGTATTGTAGCATTTGGGGTTTTGCTATGCTTTTTCAGTACTGGCATATCACACAATCCTAGTCCTGCATCTCCTGTTGGGATATGAAGGGTTGCATAGGCCTCTCAATGCATTTTGCTTGCTGCTGTTCATTTATCTATTTTTGTGGGTGTTGTTTTCAAGCAGCTTCACACGCAAGGAAAGAGCCAATGCTGAGACTGATGAGCTGAGGCACCACACTGCAGTGACGTCCTATTAAATGTTACAGGGCAGCCATAAACGTGTCGCTTATATGGTCACTGCTCTCACGTGTACAGAGGACAGTGAATTTGCTTATAATAACGTACAACGCATCGTCACTCTCCTGCCCCAACATTAATGAGTATAAACACCTTACTGCAGAACGTCCATTGCCCTAACTTAAAAACCCTCACATTTTCATACTAAACAGGCAGCTTAACATAGATATGACAATCTTATATAGTACTCTTCACTAAGCACAGTGATTTGCTGCTGTGCTGCATTCACCTGCTATCAGACAGACAGCCAATCAGAGTTTGAGTCAGAAATATCATGTGAATGCCCTACGAAGTTGGACAAGTCAGAAAAAACAAAGCTTCCCAAGTTCTTAAGAGTTGTACTGTAACTCTCATTGTTTATTAACAATCTAGATGTGCCACCCGTCCAAGACATACTGCTCCTTGGAAAACTTTCCTTGTCCCGAGCCGGCATGATTATAAACTCTGCTGCTGATCCCAAGAGCAGCAACTAAAGAGAAAAAATAACTACATAATCCGGAGTGTGAGTGACCAACACTACTTTCCTACTAATCCCACAACATGTACCGAACACACCAACAGAATCAAGGCAACAGCTGTAATGAAATTATTATTGCAGATAAGTTGTTTCTTATTCAAATCCGAGCTGCAGTGCACCCCCAACATACGGACAGATCACAAAACAAGACACTTCACTGAAAAACAAAAATACACAAACAACAATTACTGTAACCAAATGTAAAGTTCATTGAATGTCCATCCATAGGATTTCTCTTTTTTTTTTTTTAATGTTCGATATCATGAGGGTTACACTGAGCCATACCTTGATACAGGGAACTTCCTCATACATTCCAACAGATGGTACATCACAAATATTTGCAGTAATAAAATGCATTGCATTTGTCATTCCAGCAGTCCTGACAGACACAGAGACACCCAGACATACAGGCGCTTGTCCTTGTGTTAAAGTGGCAGTTACTCTCTGTTAGAAGTACTCAGCATTAACGTCCCTCTGGTTGCTATGTCCCTGTCATGTGCCCTTTGGGCTGGGATTCGTAAAAGCAGTGCTAATATTTGTGGCGTGCCATCTGTTGGATAACAGAGAGACAGCAATAGGAGAGACACGCAGATTCAGATACTCGTCCTCTTATTAACTTGGTTAGTCAGAAATGACATCTTTGTGGTCAAATTGCTTTTGGTGTGAAATGATGCATATTTAATTTGTTTAGTTTGCTCTTTATTGTCACAAAAAAGGCAATGATGCTTTTTTATTCAGACCAGATAACAAATTAGCAGCAACCTCCAAAAAGTCTGTGCAGAAACTCATGTGAACACCCTGAAGTGGGAAGGAGAAACATCACAAACTCGGAGCATGTCAACGCAGCAGTGATCTTCCCAGTCCAAGATCGGTCCTCGAGACAGCACAGCTCTAGAGTCCAGGGTTCACGTGTTAGCCTGGGTGTCGTCTGCGTGGAATTTCCATGTTCAATTCGATGCAGTTTAACTTCACTGAGTGCATGCGCAGAGCACTGTGACAAGTCCTCAGGTAAAATGCAATACAAATTTACAAATGACTCAATACAGAATTAGTGCACATAAAGACAAAAGTGGATGAACACAAATGGAGCCCAGCTATATCTGCTAATCAGTTGTTGAACCTTTGCCAGCTGACAAGTTGACCCCATGTGGGCTTTTAAAGATTGACAAGTCAGGTTAATTGTCTAGTTTAAAATGGCCGAATGTGGGTGGGTGTGCCCCATCCTTAGTGTTGTGCCAAGCGCTGCCAGGGCAGGCAACAGCTCTCCAGGACCCCAAAACGGCAAAAGTGGGTTAGAAAATGCTGAGAGCAGTTCAATAGCATCCAACATCAACAGGCCTTAAAGAGGGGCTGAGACAGTAGCTGCCCACTCTGGTGGTGTTGACGCTGGTACTGCCCAGCAAAAGTTTAATAAATTCATCTGGTAGGCCTGATGTGTTTCAGCACGTACACCCCAGGGGTCATCTTAGCAGTCAAGATATCCACAGTCTTGGTGCTCAGCTATCAGGACAAAAGTTAAAACCAAGAAACAGCAAGCAGGAGAAAAAACACATTTTATTGATTTTGGTGAAATATCTCCAGAACTACAAAGAACCAAATGTGTGCAGAGGGCTCCCCCTTCAGGAATGTCACATTCTCTTTCCATTCTGTTCACCTCATGCTGCATGGCCGCACCTTTCAAGCGTTTTGTGAATTTGCTTTTAGGCCTCACCAGTTTAAGAAGGACACCACGGTGTGCTGCAAGAAATTTCAACTTCATACACACAAATTCAACTTCAGGACGGTTCAGCAAAGGCGACTGCACCTTTCAACTGGATTATGTTTGACTGCAGTAATACTGACGATGAATTAGGACAGGGGTGGGCAATGTCGGTCCTGGAGGGCTGCAGTGGCTGCAGGTTTTTGTTTCATCCCAATTGCTTAATTAGAACCCAATCTTTTCCAATCTCAGACATTATTTAATTTTATGGCTTGTTAGTCTGCAATGTTAGGTTCTTATATCAAAAGTTTTTTCCTTTCCAAGGAAGTCATGCAAATGGCTTGAAGCCTAAAACAGATAATTTTTAGTCATTTTCAGTCTCACATTTTTCTCTTAAGTGTTTTATTAAACTCCACATACGTGGACATGGAAACAAGCTAGATGGAGACCTGCTGGCTCCTTTCCATCTCATTGCTAACAAGGAGCCATTGAAATCAGTGAATGCGGATGTTTAAGACTAAAATAAGCAATTAAGGGTGGGGAACCTTAACAAGTGAGACCACTAAAATGAAGCAGAAATATGTCTTTTGAGCAATAAGTGCTCCATCAGCAATAATTGACTTCTCATTAAGAAACTGGGTTGGAACAAAAACCTGCAGACACTGTGGCCCTCCAGGACTGACATTGTCCATCCCTGAATTAGGAAGTAGTCTGTGGCATGATGGGTAATAAAGGGATATCACTACAGTAGCACCAAACGATGGCGCACAACATGTTACAAAACACAGCATTCACACTGACGGCAGTGTGTGTTCGCAGTAGGGTGGGATTTGGACAGGAGGGGTACGGGCATCTGCCTAAGCTGTCCTGGGTGCACATCTAAGCATTTCACAAGGCAGGCAGATTGAAGAACCTCAAATCAAAGAATTTGTGGGCACTTTGTGAGCAAATGAACACAAGTGAAATCTTTAGGAATTTGCAAAAGGAGCTTTAATTACAAATGATGTCTAATGAGAAAGTACACAAAATAAAAACAAACAAGGTGATAGTTAATTTCATGCCGAAAAATAACATTCAGAAGCACCATATTGAGCCTTGTGATCTCTCACAAATGTGGAAACGTGTTTGTAATTTCATTCAAACAACTTTGACAAGAACAGGCCATTTGGCCCAACCAACTCATAATACTGATAATAATCAAGAAATAATATCATCATGGAATTATTGTTAAATTACACAATGTCAGTTGTACTAAGTCAGTAGGCCAGACAGGGGAGCAAACTGTGATTTTTATTTATTAAATGTATGAATGTATGTATGATGGTAGGGGCGTCTAGACTCACACATATAGGTTTGTTACACTGTGGTGATGACATCAAGTCTTATCCATGTGCACGTTGAACCATTACCAGGTGCTCCAGCAATACAACTGAAGTTCTGAGGCTGTCTGAATGGCCATGACATGTACAGAGCAGAGGAGAGCACGCTGGATAGATCAGCATTAGTGATAGATGAACCTCCGCTGAACTCGCTTGGCTTCAGGTTCGGTGAAACTGTAGAAATGTTGGGAACTTCACTGAAGTCAAAGCGGAAGGACTACTTCTCAAGTTCTTAGTGGATTATAACAGTTCCTAAAGTGTCCCTGACGGATAGGGAAACGTCTGCCAACTATGCTTCACTGATTATTGTGTCTGAAATGAGACCTGAGCACTCCGCCACTGTGCCTTCCTAAGATAAATTTAACAGAATTAAATATCAGAAAAATTAAATTTCATGCAGATGGTACACTCTTGTATTACATGTAGGTCACATACAAGTCCTTTCCCCTTAAGACACGAATACACCGACAAATTTCTAGTTTTGTTCTGCAGGTGTATTTTGTGTTTAAATGTATCACACGTTTCCTGCTAATTTTAGCCCACTACTATTAACAGTGTAATGTATTCATGGCTGCTGTTCCATTCAACACTGGATGCTAAAGCTCTGTGATGTCACACTGGCCTTGTAAAGCATCCTGGGGCACTGCGAAAGAAAAGTTCATCTAAGCCAGCTGCACGGTGAATTTCCAGGAAAATATTTGACAAAAAAGTCACTGGCAAACATAGCATATTCACTGCGATATTAGAACACTCAGGCAAAGTTGGCCACCCAACACCAGTTTGTATCAGAGGGTGCCAGCAAAAGGAAAGCAGGTTTGCACTTCTTATAGCAGGTGCGTTATCTCCTACTGTATAGATTTATGTCTGGAAAGTCCAAAGGGTTTGGTGTTTCCTCATCTTTAAAGTGAGGCAAACCCACTGAATGTGGAGAGGAGCAGCACAGAGCAGACAGCAGATCAGCAAGAAAAAAGGAAAACAGAGATGCAGGAGATTGGGCTTTGGCTAAGAAATAGTGGAAACTGAGTAAAAGTCACAAATTTAGCTATACCCAGAAAAACAGGAGTGTGAAAAATAAAAAGAGATTAACACTTCCAACACCCCAGAAAATGTGAAGCCTGTGCAGAGGTCTGTGTAGCATTTTCTTAAGGATACGATAACTGAATGAACCCAACCTCGCAGGCACTTTCTGAGGTACAGTAAGTGACTTGTGGATTAAAGCTCAAGCTGGAGTGTACAAAAGAGACCTTTAACAACACTGTAGGTGCTCATAAGGGCTGCTGGCTACACACAAACAAGAACTTCTCACTAAGATAAATAGTAAATCTATCACTGCAGTAAGAAGCACTCCAAGATCTCCGTCCATTAAATACTATAACACTTTCTGTAATTCTAACATGTAGAGACTTCAGTGTACTGGTCGTGTTATTTAATGTTTAGGTTGACTCAAAAAGTTGTATAAACAACAAGCCAGACTGGTCTGACCAGACAGTGTTGCTGTACAAGAACGGCCAGAGCAGACTGCACTTGCTAAGGTCTTTTAATGTGTGCAGCAAGCTCCTGGAAATGTTCTACCAGTCCATAGTGGTCAGTCCGACAAAAAAACTATTCCGGTTGGCTGCCAATGAAGGGTCAAACAAGGCAAGAAACCGGCAGGAAGGAAGCGATCGAGAGAAATGGTCTATTTGCGTTACAAGTAAATCTCAAACCAAGGGAAATAAAACAGAAGCTCTCAACACCGAGGGTAAAAAAACAGGTAGAAATGTCTCGCCCCGACACTGGGACAAGGTTAGTGAGGTGGCTACCTGCACGCCTTTTTTTTAAGAATGTCCATACATTTTGGCTTGTTGATTTCAGAGGGAGAGATTTGTGACTTATTTTACTTTTGGGATAGTGCAGTCATCCATCTTCCCTCGATCAGACCCAATATGATTGTCCTTTTCACATGTTTCTCCTTTCTTCATGGAGAATAACACGTTGGGAGTGTCAGTCTGGACTTGTGGGAATACACAACTGTCTTAAGTGTATTGTTTATATTTACGTGTACATATATGTGCTTTACCTGATCAGGTTGGAGGGGAGGGGATGTTTTTTGTTCTGTAAGTCGTACTGTGGGGTGATGTTTATATTTATGTATATATACTGTATGTGCCTCATCTGACAGGGGCATCTTTTGTTCCTTACAGTCATATTTGAGTTCTGTGTATATATGTATATGTTGGGGGGTGTGAAGGAGTTTCTATGTATATGGAATGGGAATTTGCTCGACAAACAAGTAAAGGGAACTTTCATTTAATTGGGGCTGTGGTGTAAAGTTATTGTTCAGTCAAAATATACCTATGTATGTAATTTGTTTTCTTAGGTTGTTTCATAACTGTGTTATCCGTCCTTGCTGGGAAACAATCTTTGGGAGGGGAAGTCGCCAAATAACCAGATCCAATGTCCTGACAAGATTATTTTCGATGTAGCTTTGCCCTCTTAGAGCTTAGGGTAAGCGTTAGACTCATCACTATCGACATCAAGAATGCTAATTGCAATTAGGTTACATACATATCATGATATGTGGAGTACAAGTCAAGAGAGGTTTTGATTAAATTATTTAATGAATTAGTGAGGCCTTGTTTGGAGTACTGTGTGCAGTTTTGGTTGACATATTGCATAAAAGACATAGCAGCACCTCCACAGGAAGTCCAGTGAAGATCGACTGGGCTGTATACAGGATTAAGTGGTATGAGCTATGAGGATAGACCGAAGGAGATGAACCTTTTAATTTTAAACAAATGAAAGTTAAGAAATGACAAGACTGAAGTGTTTAAAATCCGTACAATAGATTCAGGCCGTTACTTCAAAATAAGTTGAACAAGAAAACAAGATCACAGAAGGAAACTTGTTAAGATTTTGCACAATTTTAGGTAGCTACACTTGGAATAAATTACCAAGTAGTTTGGTAGACTGCAGAATTTTTGGGGAAAAATTCTGCTTAATGTTATTTTGGAGAAATTAGGTGGTTAAGATTGGTCAGCTTGGTTGGGTTGAATGGCCTTCTCTTGTCAAATATTTTCTAATGTTTTACTGTTCTGATGTGGTGTGATCAGAATGCTCTAAGACTTACCATGTATTTCAAAGAAAAATGTACAGGTGTCATTATTATGTGCCATTATCTGCAAAATGATCTCCCCTAAATGATATGCATTTGTCTCATCATTCCTGCCTTTTTCAGCAGCAACCCTGGAAGTTGAAGCTGAGATGCATCTCGGGGTTGCCTTCACATTATTCTGAATGGCTATAATCTCATTAAATGTTCTTTACAACTTCATTTAAATTTCTGAATAAAACTGAAGAAATCTGTGTCCATTTCCAGTTTTTTCAGTTGCTCATAAATTTTGATGATGACGCTTTTGTTCATTTGAACAATTTTGGAACAAATTCTGCAGGTTCTCAATGCTGGAGAGGGGTTTTCAGTCCAAATTGCTTGATATTGTCTTAAGGTTTCCAGACATTTTCCGGCTGATTCATTATCAGTCAGTTCAAAATTTTCAATTCATCTCAGGGTCCACTTTATTATGTTGAAGGTTGCCCTGAATGTGGGTTATGTTTGATAATTTCTCAGCCATTTTAGAAGCATTTTATCCACTGAAAATCAACACCCTTATTCAACCAATCATAACCAAGGTTAAAGTGGTCCAGGGACATCATGAAGACAGGCAAACAATGTGGGGGGAAGAATCATGGATAATTAGGTGTCAGGACGAAGGAAAAGAGGAAGTGAATGGATATTGTGAAGAGGATCTCAGGGAGAATCAGGCAAAAAAATGTACAACGGATTAAGCGTGAATGGGGCTGGTCAAACATGAGAATATGGCTTGTTCTCGAGATAGGTCCGTATTTGTCCTTATCCCAGCTCTTTTCTCTACAGACACCAACTCTTACTGGTTTTTGATCAGACTTTGCAAATGTGAACAAATACAACAGGAACATCAAAGGAAAGAACCCTCACCACAGATAACATCAGACAATGAAAATCCCTAACATACAGCCAAATGTAGTTTATTTTACTCCTTTGAAATCTTCATTCTACCTAATTTATTTTTCAAATATACTATCCTACATCACTGTCCCACCGGCAAGTCTACCTGAGTTTGGGTCAAAGACACTGGAAAATAGAATCAAAAGGTAAATAAAATCTAGATCCATGTAATTCCAGTTTGTTAGGACCTGGTCAACTTTACCGATCAGGTAGAGAAAAATGGTGCATGGAAGGTGACCACTGAAGCCAAGATGCTTTGAAAGAGGTGAAAAGCATTACCAGTTATTCTGTTTAGATGAACAGGATGTTGAACAAGCCCTTGGATAGGGATCAGCACACAAAGCCAATGTTCTGCATATTTCCTTATCCACTGGAATTCTACATCAGGCAATCAGTTCTCTGTCCATTAGCAAAGGCCTTAAAGCAGCTCTACAGGATGACAAAACCCATTCCTGTATGCAGTTCCACCCTGATTTAAGCATGACCAATCCAACTCACCTCACTTCATGGCATGGTGCAGGCTGCTTGTGTCATCTCTGACCCAACCAATCACGACTTCTCAGTGTGACAGGTGCTATGCACAAACTTATACAGTACGTGTGTGACAAGCCAAATTAATGGTTTTTAATATATAAAGAAACATTTACAACATTAAATTATTATGAACACCTGTCTGCAGAGTCAAGATAGTCAAAGAAAAAAAAAAGAAAAAAACATTTTTTTGCAATTGATTTATAAACTGCACAGACAATGCCATCATCTTGAAGTGTATTATGGGTAACTGCTTTAGCAGCAAAAATTATGTAAATACTTGATTAGGAAAAAAGATATGTACATAAATATATTCTTATATACAATAAAGTCATATTTCAATGTAAAAAGTTAAAACGCATACATGCTTTATATACACTATACCCTGGCAACCACCATTTTGGCACCACAGTGTTTTACAGTTCCTCTTAAGCTACTATATACAAAAGAGCCACAGGCCTTATCGTCATACCAAAGTCTTATTTTTCTTGATAAGCAGCTGCACTGGCCCCACCGAGACAGCCTTGATAATGTTCCAAGCGTCATAATGCATGAGACCCTGCAGGGATTTGCCATTGATGGCCAGGACTTCATCTCCGATGTCAATGGCTCTAGAGAGCTCTGCAGCCCCACCTACAGGACAGACATAAGCAATTAAACTAGTGAGAGGAAACCTGCAATCACAGCATGGAGAGTACTGGTATTTTAAATATAAAAACTGATTAAAAACACAGTTTTTAGTTTGACCTTTCATAATCCATCATACATGCACTGATTAAAACTAAACACTCCTAATTAGATATTTTAAGTTTTACCCTTGTTTTACGAGGCTTGTATGGGTCTTTATATACTATAAAGTGCATTAGGAAAGTATTCAGACCTCTTGACTTTTTCCACATTTTATGTTGTAGGTTTATGCTAACCACATTAAGCAGCACTGTCACCCCGGGATGACAAAGGAAAAACAGGAATTTTTACAAATTTATTATGAACAAAAAACAAATATTACACTGAAAGAAGCATTCATACCCCCCGTATTCAGATTCTTTGCTATGACACTCGAAATCTGACTCGGGTGCATCATATTCTATTGATCATCACAGAGATGTTTCTGCACCTTGTTTGGAGTCCAACAGTGGTAAATTCAGTTGGTTGGATATGGTTAGGAAAGGAACAGAAATCTATCTATAGAAGGTCTCAGAGCTAACAATGCGTATAACTGCAAAACCAAGGCCACAAGGTCAAAGGAATTGTCTGCAGAGCTTAGAAGATGGGCACAGATCTAGGGATGGCTTCAAAAAATTCTGCAGCACTGAAGGATTCCAAGAACACAGTAGCATCCATAATTTTAAACAGAATTAGTTTGGAACATCCATGACTTTTCCTAATGCTGCCTGCCTGGCCAAACTGAGCAACTGGGAACAAAATTGTGTTTGTAAAAGAGATGACCAAGAATCCGATGGTCACGCCAGCTAAGCTCCAGATCTTCATCCACTGATATGGAAGTATTGCTCAGACATTCATAATGACCCAGTAAAACGTTACATAAGGGAACTGATTTTTCTTATTGCTCATTTATGCTTAATAATCAAAATTTGCATTTGGCTCAATAGCACCCTCTAGAGACCACAACTAATTTATGTGGTATCTGATTGACATGGAGGAATCTTAACAAGTGTGTGGCTAGAAAATGAATTAACTTTATCTTGTAAGTTTAGGCCAATAAAGTAAAGGTAGAAATTGGTCTGACTGAGACAGAGCAGTGATAGAAATGAAAATTTGTTTTGTTACTTGTTCTTTCATCATCACTGGTATAATGTTTGTTTTCCAGGTTTACCCAGAATGGCCATTGATAATAAACAAGTAAATAAGAACCTCTCTACTAATATAATTGTAGTTTTTGTTTTATAGAATGGTCTGCTTATTTTCCTAATTACTGTCTCACTTCTACAAAAATTTATTTACCTATCTATTGTTTAATTGTATTTTTTGTCCTGTGAGTCTGGATCTAATCTAATGTAGTTAAATATTTAAAAAAGATTTGCTCAAGTACCTTTAAAAATGCGTTTAATATACAAAGGCCGGTCACCATAGATTGAAGCTTTGCCTCCATCAAGGCTGAATCCCAGGCCAGCAGATGTCTTTTGAAGTTCCACCTTCACAGCATTGCTCACATCTAAATCTGGGTATGCAAAACCAAGAAAAATAAATATATATCCATAAATATCATCAGGTTTAGTCACTTTTAAAAAGTTTCTTGTGAGTCAACATGGATGAACCTTGTACTTCTTTATACTCTGAGGTAGCCAGTGAGCAAAAAGAACAAAAACCAGTGTGCAAAGAGTTCTTGTTTGGTCGTCCTTTCTTGTGGGCTCACCCTCTCTCAACATAATTGGATTCTTCAGTTATGTCATTTTGTTTCTTTTTTCAGAAAAACTAACCATACGTGGAGTAGGTTATCCAAGGTGAAAGAAATTCATTAACAGGTGAGTAAAGCTGGTAATGAGCCTCATGCACTTTGTACAGCAAACACCCAAATATATCTCTGGGTGGTGGCAAAGATTTTCATCTTATAAAATGAAACTACAGCAGACCAGTCAGGCAAATGAATCCTGAGCTGCTTACTGTACTGATGTAGTGTCACCTAACTCATTGATGTCAAAATCACCAAGGTCTATGAGTTACAAAAGATGCCATTTTCTAGGATGAGTTCTCAGAAGCTCTGGGTCTCATAGGAGTTACCAGAATAAAGAGCCTCTAGCATCAGAATTTGTATGGGATAAGCAATCCTGTCAAGGTAGGTTCACATGAGTGGGTCATATTAGCACTCTGTTGGTGAGTCCATTGGAAGCTCACAAGCTGCATGTCTACAGATACAACACTGAACGTCTTTGTTTCATGTACAGTATATATTCAAGAGTGTTTTTATGCATTGTCATGTCAAATTTTTATTAGATATTCAAACAAGTAGAGCATCATTGACCTGTAACAACTACACCACTGTAAACAAGTAAAAAAGAGAGCTAAATTAAACGAAATGCATCCATTTACTGAGGGTAAGCAGAGTTATGGAGCTGCTCACATTGCTGGTGGTTACATGATCAAAAAGCTTTTCAGCTCATATAGGAACAAGACAGCAGCTAAAGCACATCTTGGTGGCTTTTACAGGCTGTGGTGTCTTAGAGGGGAACCTCTACATTCAAAGTTGGAAAGGTGAAAGTGGGGACTGAATAAATTTAGGTAGCCAAGTGCAGGTCTGCTTGCTGCTTCTGAGGCATATGGGCAACCACAGCAGTTAATCCCACTCCACCAGTCAGTGCCTGGTCATACCATATATGTTGTCTTGAACAAGGAAGGCAAAGTTCAAGAAATGACTAGTGATGATTTTAAACATCCAATAATACATCTTCATTATGGGTTAAATCAACTTCCTTTTAGCTTTGATTAACAGCATAAACTCAACATGTCTAACTGTAATGGTTTTTAAGTTGTGTTAAAAAATTTGCTCCATACTTTCATAGTAACAACGCATCATGCATTTCATCTTTCGAATCCATCTTTTAAAAAGATGCTCAAGGAATAAACATATTTTAAACCGACAGAATTAAAAATAACAAAGCAGTACTTACAGATTAAGGCAATGTTACATTGTGACCAATCTGAAGGCAGTGATGTATATATAGTAAACAAAGTACAAAGACTTTATAACTGAATTTGAGTAGGTTTTGAGAATCTTTCTACTTTACTTGAGTATATAAATGTTTGGTCTAACTTCACATTTACTTTATATTTTTAAATACAAATGGCTACTTTTACTTGCATACATTTTGCTAGACACATTTGTTACTAAAACATCAAATTAGAAAACAAACTGTTTATACGAATAAACACAACGCTTTACTTGGCCAGTTATCTGAAATATGGCTTCCTGTGTTTTAGAAAATTAATGTATATAAAGAATCTGGGACGATTTTCACATGTTCACCATCAGTGCTAACACCCAGTCATCTAAAACGTCTCCAAGTACACTTCTCTGCAGCCCACAGAACTGGGCAGAGATGGATATTTGGGGTTGAGGTACACACTGGTGATGCACAGTCAACAGTCTCAGTCATTCTCAGAGCTGATGCTTCTATGTTCAGACAGTGTCCTCATGGTAGCAACTAGCCCTGGTACAGGGCTGGATGTTCATGATTTGTGTCCCTAACTCAGTTATTTCCGCAGCTGATGCTGCTGGGTTCAGTTGTTGTCCTCACAGCAGACTGCTGAATAGGGCAGGATTGATCTGTAGGCTGGAGTGTTCACATGCTGAGGTTCACTCACCTTGTCACGTGTGTTGCTCATATATCTTCTCATATTAACCTGGGCCTCAACTCCAAAACAGATTATACTCATTGGAAATACAAAAGAAAACTGAAAGGCCATTCCTCAGAATGTGAAACTAGTCCAGGTAAAGCACTTAATTAAACATTATATAATGAAGAGCAATGCCTTATTAGTGTTTGATTTGATGACAAATTTCATCATTAAATTATTTCTGTCAATTTTCATGAAGTTCGGAGTTGTTTGAACAAAAACGGGAAATGTTGTTGGGACCAGGGAATGCCTAAAAATGTTTTAAATTAATTGCAACTAGGTGTTTGTGTTATGAACAATCACTTTATGAAGAGGTTTTCAGGAATGGATTAGCTCCCTCATATAGCACAGGAAGAATGTATGTGTCTCCTATTAGCACCCCACCAGTGAATTAGGATACTGTCACTCAGATGTTCGCTCACCCTGAATGTCACTTTTTCAAACTGCAGTTCTTGGTTTATACTTTAGTAAATGCAATATGACTCACACACAAAATATCTTTTGTGTGACTTTATAAAACAGAGAGAGAGATCATACTTTTACTTGTACTTTAATACTTAAACACACCTATTATCAGACACTTTAAAACTTCTACTTAGTAGTTTTCTCACAGGCAAATTTAACCTTTACTTCAGTCAATTCCCAGAAAAGTAGCTCTACTTTTACACAAGTATGGCTTTTGGGTACTTTATACAAGACTGTCTTTAGGAAATGTTTATTAAATGTAACTTAAAACACAGAATAATGGTATACTTGTATCATTAACAAATTCCTAAAATGAACTAATATAAATATACTATGTGAAAATGGCAGGAAAATGTTTTTCAATCCTGCTTTACCTGAAGTCTTTCCTGCTGACTGTGTCAGTCTTGTTCTCAAATTTGCCTCTTCTTGTCTGGACGATGTTGGCAGCGCCTCCATCCACCTTCTAATAACTACTAGCGCCTGCGTTGGCAGTCGGGCCTGGTGCAAGGCTGAAAGAGCATCGCCATGAGAGGATCCTGTCAGGGAAACTCCGTTGATTGAGATAATGTGATCTCCTCGCTGAATTGTTCCCTCCAGGCTGGCTGCACCCTTTGAAAACACTCGATGAACCTGAAATAGACAATTTATTTCTTTAAGCTTGAAACATTTCAGCTACTTGTTATGCATAAAGATTACTGTTTAACTTAATTAGTAAATTATTTATAGCACTTCAGCAAGTCCTGTCCCATAGATGCTCTACAAAACAAAAAATGCATTGAGCCTGGATCTGAGCAAGTAGAATGTTTGCTTACATACACTCCATTATCCCAGGATGTCTCCAATGTGAATTAATACATTCATGAGTGTTAATTTATCACAGCAATGAAATGCTCCTCTGCCTCTGACTTCAAAGAGGGCCCACCACCTTCCACACACATGTACACATCAAGGCAATGTTTTGCTTTCATTCTGTCAGAGATCTCCAATACTGTGTAGTGCATAATGGGCACTACCCACTTTTCTAGGCTTTAGTGGCACAAAAGATCAGTTAAGAGAGCAGATTTAATATGGTTGCAGAAGTCCAGCTGCACGCTGCCCCCTCTACCAGCACTCCTGAGTAAATGGATAAACTGTAGCTCATACCAATGTTTCGTCAGCTCTGTACTTCATCTGACAACAAAGGTATAAATCAGAGTTGAGCTGACACCTTTGCAGAGACTCCTTCAGACAAGAAGGTGCCCAAAAAAACATTCATTTTAGGCTTGTGACCGCAAACTAAGCCCTAACTGGATATGATGGACAAAATAAGGTACCTGTGAGCAGACACGGACTGCATAACTAGAAGTGACCTTGATTCAATCACCAGAGGCTATATCTTTCAGCAAAAGTAGCTGCATTCATCTCATTTGTATAGCAAAGAATGCACTCTTCCTTGAGGAGATAAAAGCTGAGAATCTGCTCTCTTTTGGGGTGAGAAGCCACCTGCTCATTGCAGAGCAAAGTGTTCACAAACCTTCTTTGGCCTAGAAGCTACACCCCATAGGGCCTTGGAGCTGGACGCCCTCTACTTTTTCTATAATCCACAATCAGACTGAGCCCAGTCTGAGAATAATGAAAAGCAGCCATTACTTCAAGGAAACAACTTCAGCACCTACACTCTTGTACCAGAAAGAGTAATGCTTTTCCGCATGGGACCAGACTGAGGAAAGCACTGTACACCACAGACAAAGGATCACACAGCAACAAGAAATAGTGCACTCAAACGCAGGAAGAGTTCTTCACTTGAACCAGGAGCAACTCCATACAACATTGGGCATCATCCTTAAAGACTTGGTATCTTAAAACTATTTATCTGTGCCAAAATAAATTAAAACTCTAAATACCAGTGAACAGCTAACCTCTTCTATGCTACATGTCTGTCTCGTATCCTGTCTTCTATATCAATATACAGTATATGCAGTTATGTTATTTCTATCATTTTAGTGTTTATCAAAAAATTGTATTATTACATTCTTAAAATGAATGTGCTTTGGGTACCTTGTTTATACATCTAATCGCCAGCTAAAGAGAAAGGTAAAGAAAATGAAGTGAGAGCCTTAACTAAATTATTTAATTAAATACTGGCACTGCTAAAGGCAAAATGTATAATTAACTAAGTGATCAATTTATCTTTTCCTACAACAGTCCTCACTATCGTCCAAATTTTCTCCAGTATTTCTGCATAAACCCCTTGATTGTTTGAAGGCACAGATGATTGATCGGTGACTTCCAGCAAGCATAACCCACATGGGATCACATTAATCTGTAATAAAATTAATTTGCCTGTCAAGACTACAGAAAAGCTCTTCCAGCTTAGGAAGACTTAAGGCACTGGTGTGTCAGAGGAGTCCAAAAGAACAAGAGGCCCTTGCAGTTTGCAGCTTTCCACTTGGGGGTACACTGATAAATTTGACTCCTGTCTGGACCGTGAGTAATGTTTGAATGTGAAGAACCTACTAACAGTGGCAAAAGCACTGAAACCAATGAATATTTTGAATGCACATGAGAAGAAAAGCATTTTTGGTCTTCAGCTTGTAATTCTTTTATCAATGTATGTCTCATGGATCATACTTGAGACTTCATAAATCTGACTCTCAAGTATACAGGTATATTCTTAAACAGCATATAACATAAAGCTATGCAGAATATGGAAATGAATGCAGGAAATAGTAATGCTAGTAATAAACATGCACCAATCTGGACAATTCACATGCAGCGCTTAAGGCTAATGCAGATGTGTGTGTTAAAAACTGTACTACTGAATTCATGTTTACATTGCATTTCATACCAAGCATGTAAACAAATGTGCTACTTCCTCTATCTCCATCACTTGGCAAACTTCACATATGTTTGGTATTTATTTATTCTCACCAATTTTTAGACATGGCCAAGCATATGTTACTTGATCTGGGGAATCCTCAAGAGCAAAAGTTGAGGTCCTTGAAACAGAAAAGCATGGAAAAGTAATTCAATATGAAAATATAGTGTTGGCTCAAAATATTGTGAATAAGGGAGTATTTTAGGCTTAAATATGTGATTTAATACAATAAGGAGTTATGTAAGCATATATGCAAGCATTTAAGCATATAGGTTACATGTATACATAGACATATGTAAGAGTAAAAGTTATTTGTCTATTTTTCTCATTCTTTTTTGCACTTACTGCTCTAAGTAGTGTGTACCCATCAAAAAGTATTGCCTTGTTTTCATGGCCAGCAAGACATACTATTACAGCTAGTTTAACATACCCACAAATGACTTCCACAATCATGTTATAAAGCTTTACTATTATTATTATGATTACAAAAACATTACAATCTTAACTCTTAGTTAATCTAATTCACAGCAGCAATGGTCAGGTACCACTCCTGCCAGAAGTGGGGCAAATCAAAATGAATCCTGAACAAGGTGTCAGTCCACGTCAGGGCCTGTTATTATTGTTATTAATCAAGAAAACTTACAAAAGTGAAACAAGTAAAAAGGCAAATTTCCCCCTAGGGGCAAATAAGGTTCCTTCTTTCAATCAATCAATCAATCAATCAATCAATCAATCAATCAATCAATCAATCAATCATACATACATACATACGTCAATATTGATGCTACTTCTTTGCACAATGTCTTGTCTTGTTTGTGTTTTAATTTTAAATTAAAACTTTAATTCTATTTTTAATTTATTATTTACAATTCATGTTGTTACACTGTGGACCCTGAGCTTCACAATTTCGTCAATCGTATACTTGTATATGGTTGAGATGACAATAAAGTTCGGTTTGACTTTGACATACTGCACATATATACTGTACATAGTGATGAAAAATGAAAAGGAAATAAGCAATGGGGAATATGATTTCAAGTACAGAACAAAAAGTATAGTACCATAAGGGCCAATACTGCTCATCCATTCATTTTCTAAACCACTTAATCCCATTTAGGTTGGGCACACAGAACCTGTACTGGAAACACAGGTAGATCACGAAGCACTGCTCATTGCTGGTGGAATTTGTGGCAGTTAAGTGCAGACCTTATTATTTGCCGTGAGAATTCAGTGTTATTGTTATTGTGGCAGTGTACATTCCTCCCGATGCAAATGCTAAGGAGGCGCTACACGAGCTGTATGAGGCCATCGGTAACCTGCAATCTCGCCACCCTGAGGGATTTTTTATTATCGCTGGGGACTTCAATCAAGCGAATTTAAAGACTGTTCTGCCTAAACTCCACCAGCATGTTAAATTTCTGACTAGAGGAGACAATATATTGGACTTGGTATACACTAACACCAGGTCTGCATATAGAGCAACTCCCCACCCTCACATTGGACTGTCTGATCACATTACAGTAATTCTCACTCCGGCATATATGCCATTGCTGAACAGAATAAAGCCGGTAATACAGCAGGTCAGAACATGGCCAGATGGAGCTACTGAAGCCCTGCAGGACTGTTTTGAGTGCACAGAATGGAGGGTCTTTAGAGAAGCGGCGACCACTGATCATCACATTGACATTAATGAGTATGCCGAAGCAGTGACGGGATACATTGACAAATGCATTGGAGATGACACCGTCATCAAATCTGTCTCAACACGCACTAACCAGAAGCCATGGTTCACAGCAGAAGTTCACGAGCTGCTGAAAACAAGGGATGCTGCCTACAAAGCCAACGACGAAGTGGCACTCAGAGCAGCCAGAACCAACCTGTCCCGAGGCATCAAGTTAGCAAAGCAGGAGTACTCAAAGAAAATTAGTGATCACTTCGCCTGCTCAAGAGATTCTCGGTGAATGTGGCAGGGCATCCAAACCATCACGGATTATAAGGCCCCACCGCGTATGTGTGTTAACAACACCTCTCTTCCAGACGCTCTTAACACCTTCTATGCCAGGTTTGAGACACAGAACAATAAATCAGCATGGAAGACCATCCCCTCGCCAGACAATCAAGTTCTGTCCCTGTCTGCAGCTAGTGTGAGAAGGACTCTCATCAGGGTCAACCCACACAAAGCTGCTGGACCAGATAACATACCTAGACGTGTGCTCAGAGCTTGTGCTGACCAGCTGACTGATGTCCTAGTGGACATCTTCAACATCTCCCTGAGCCAAGCTGTTGTGCCACAATGTTTTAAAAATACCACCATCAGACCTGTCCCAAAGACAGCCACAGCCTCGGAACTCAATGACTACCGCCCAGTGGCACTTACTCCAATCATTATGAAGTGCTTTGAGCGGTTAGTTTTGAGTCACATAAAGAACCAGCTGCCCCCCAAACTGGACCCTCTACAGTTTGCATATCAATCAAACCGATCAACTGACGATGCAATTTCAATGGCATTCCACTTGATCCTGTCACACCTGGATCACCGCAATGCACATGTAAGAATGCTGTTCATTGATTTCAGCTCAGCATTCAATACTATCATTCCCAGGCAGCTGATCAGTAAGCTGGATCTGCTCGGACTCAACACCTCCACCTGCAACTGGATTCTGGACTTTCTCACTGAACGACCTCAAACAGTACAGATTGGGAATATAAGATCTAACACCATCACACTGAGCACAGGTGCCCCCCAGGGTTGTGTGCTGAGCCCGCTACTCTTCACGCTGTTGACCCATGATTGCACCTCCAACTCTGACACAAACCACATTTTCAAGTTCGCCGATGATACTACAGTAGTGGGACTCATCGAGAACGACGATGATGCGGCATACAGAGAAGAGGTGGAACGGCTGGCACTTTGGTGCAAAGACAATAATCTGTCTCTTAATGTTGAAGAGACAAAAGAGTTGATTGTTGACTTCAGGAAGACAAAGGCTGTCCATCTCCCACTCAACATTGATGGCGTCACAGTAGAGAGAGAGAGTGAAGAGCACCAAGTTCCTCGGTGTTCATATCATAGAGGACCTGTCCTGGACCAAAAACACCAACTATCTTACAAAAAGAGCCCAGCAGCGTCTTTACTTCCTGCGACGACTGAAGAAGGTGCACCTCCCTAAACCCATACTTACCACCTTCTACAGAAGCACCATAGAGAGCGTCCTGACCAGCTGCATTACAGTCTGGTATGGAAACTGCCATGCCTCCGACCGCAAAGCCCTTCAGAGGATTGTGCGGACTGCTGAGTGCATCATTGGCAGCTCTCTACCCAGTCTGCAGGAGATCTACACCTCACGCTGCCTTCATAAAGCCACTAGCATCATGGCTGACCCCCACCACCCCTCCCACCAACTGTTTACTCCTCTTCCATCTGGAAGACGACTCTGCAGCATCAGGAGCAGGTCTGCGAGATTGTGCAATAGTTTCTTTCCCCAAGCAGTCCGGCTCCTGAACAACATGCTGCCCTCCTCCACACTGGACTCTCTACTCCACACACACTCTGGATTACATAATACTACTTAATGCTGTATATATATTTTTTTATTATCATAGTTATATATATATATCTTGTGTATTGCACCTTTTGACTCTGGAGGACGATATTTCGTCCCACTGTGTACTGTAAGTATATTGTTAGGATGACAATAAAGCTCTACTTGACTTGACTACTAACCTGGGGGCACAAGGCAGGAAACAACCTAGGAGATGAAAGCACTCCCATCACAGAGTACATTCACTCACTGTAAGCAAAAGAAGACAACAGCTAACCTGACCTGCTGACCTCCTACTTCTTTGGGACATGGGAGCGATACTCATAGAGACAAAGGGACAGCATTCAAACTACACAGGGGCAGTAAACCAGGTCTCTGAGGCTGTGCTGCCATAATAATGCACATGATGTGCTATGTTATAAATACATATAGTCATGGCCGAAATTATTGGCACCCCTGGAGTTTTCCCAGAAAATGCACCATTTCTCCCAGAAAATTGTTGCAATTACAAATGTTTTGGTATACACGTTTATTTCCTTTATGTGCATTGGAACAACACAAAAAACAGAGAAAAAAAGCCAAATCTGACATAATTTCACACAAAACTCAAAAACCAGGCTGGACAAAATTATTGGCACCCTCAAATTAATATTTGGTTGCACGCTCTTTGGAAAAAATAACTGAAATCAAGCGCTTACTATAACCATCAACAAGCTTGTTACACCTCTCTACTGGAATTTCCGACCACTCTTCTTTTGCAAACTGCTCAAAGTCTCTCAGATTTGAAGGGCGCCTTCTCCCAACAGCAATTTTGAGATCTCTCCATAAGTGTTCGATCGGATTTAGATCCAGACTCATTGCTGGCCACTTCAGAACACTCCAGCGCTTTGTCTTCAACCATTTCTGGGTGCTTTTAGAGGTATGTTTGGGGTCATTGTCCTGCTGGAACACCCACGACATCGGATGCAGACCCAGCTTTCTGACACTGGGCCCTACATTGCGCCCCAATATCTTTTGGTAGTCTTCAGATTTCATGATGCCTTGCACACAGTCAAGGCATCCAGTGCCAGAGGCAGCTACACATCCCCAAAACATCTTAGAACCTCCACCATGTTTGACTGTAGGTACTGTGTTCTTTTCTTCGTAGGCCTCATTCTGTTTTCTGTAAACAGTAGAATGATGAGCTTTACCAAAAAGACTCTACCTTGGTCTCATCTGTCCACAAGACATTCGCCCAGAAGGATTTTGGCTTCCTCAAGTACACTTTGGCAAACTCTAGTCTGGCTTTTTTATGTTTCTGTGTCAGCAGAGGGGTCCTCCTTGCTCTCCTGCCATAGCGTTTCATTTCGTTCAGATGTCGACGGATAGTTCGAGCTGACACTGTTGCACCCTGAGTCTGCAGAACAGCTTGAATATGTTTTGAAGTTGATTGGGGCTGTTTATCTACCATTCGGACTATCCTTCGTTGCAGTCTTTTATCTATTTTTCTCTTCTGTCCATGTCCAGGGAGATTAGCTACAGTGCTATGTGTTGTGAACTTCTTGATTATGTTGCACACAGTGGACAAAGGAACATGAAGATCTCTGGAGATGGACTTTTTTTGTTTCTCAAGTCCTTAGACAATTCTCTGATCTTCTTTCTGTTCTCCATGCTTAGTGTGGCACACTCAGACACACAACAGAAAGGTTGAGTCAACTTTTCTCCATTTTAACTGGCTTCAGGTGTGATTGCTATATTGCCAGCACCTGTTTCTTGCCACAGGTGAGTTCAAACGAGCATCATATGCTTGAAATAAAACGATTTACCCACAATTTTGAAAAGGTGCCAATAATTTTGTCCGGCCCATTTTTGGAGTTCTGTGTGACATGATGTCAGATTTGGCTTTTTTTCTCTGTTTTTTCGTGTTGTTCCAATGCACATAAAGGAAATAAACATGTGTATACCAAAACATTTGTAATTGCAACAATTTTCTGGGAGAAATGGTGCATTTTCTGGGAAAATTCCAGGGGTGCCGATAATTTCAGCCATGACTGTATAACATAATCCATTTTGAGATAACATATGTTAGGTAAAGGATGTGTCAAAAAAAGTCACTGCACTTTGACTTTGATTTTTATTTCATTATATATAGCATAAAGCTAAGAAAAAAGAAATATACAGTAGATGACACTTTAAATAATTGTAATTTATCTAATCAATTTGAGGTTAAAAAAAAAAGTGGTTGCAACAAAAAGTTAAACTTCCTTTCATTAAAACAAAGGTAAAGATCAGAGTAGACCTGAGAATAAAAAGGGCTAAAATAACCACAAAATGATAAAATAAACTACAGGCTTTGTCTTTAACTGAACTTAATAAGAGTGGGAGTTTCAATGTTTTCAAAAACCAAGATTTACCAGAAGAAAAGATAAGTTAAGAACCCCTAGGTGGAGACAGAGTTTCGCAGATCATAACACAATTTCAATGTGAAAAATTTGGAAAACAAAGCTTCATGTGGAACAAAGTGCATTTACTGTCTTAAGAACTTTAAGGCAAACTACTGGATATTTACAGTGGATTCACACCGGACTCGTATGCCAGACTGTTGTTTTTGTTATCTATAAAATATTACAGGCTTGGAGCTTATCTTATCTTTTTTCACATACTGTATATTTCTGAATAAGAAAAGGACTAGAAATTGTGCACCTGCTTGGGGGTCATTAGAAATGTCAGTACCTTATAAGCTAAGGTGACTTCTAGCATTATCAGTTGAGACACAGGGTAGGCTACTATTAAAGAATTACAGTTTTCTGGTAAATATCAGCACAACTTCAAAATCCTGGGTTCAAACCCCAGCCTGTGTCCTGTCTATGTGAAGTTTTCGTGTTGTTCATGTGTCAAATCTGCAGTTTCCATCCCACATCTCCAGTGTTCATTCGTGTAGTTAATTTACTACTCTAAAGTGGCCTGTGTGTGTGACTGTGTGATGGCATGCACATAAATATGCTCTGCGGTGGCCTATGGTCCATCAATTGTTAATTCCTGCTTTGTCTCCAATACTGTCAAGGACAGGTTCCAGGCCCAGTAGCCCTGAACACTGTTTGAACACACAGAGCTCGATTTTTCTGGCTAATCAAGAAAAAAAAATCAACTCATAAAAAAAGACGAAGAAAGTTTGCTTTCCTTTTATAGTGTATATTAAATATATGTAACATAAGTACCACTGTGAATAATTTACTTACTGTTATAAACTTTTGCTCCAAGTCAACACCTCCTGCAATGCTGAAACCCAGGCCTGAACCTTCTTCTTTGACCAGAACTACAAAGATAATTTCTTCTTTTCCCTGAATGACAAAATGTATTTATAATTATTTACCACCAAGAAGTACAGTCAAACAGAATGAGAAAAAATGCAGATCAAAATACAGAAGAAGAGGCTCTGTGCTTTAAGGTTGCACATCAATCTCAGCATTTACAAGAGCAAAGTGATTTACTGCAAACAAAAATGTGCTCCTATATCATTAAACCTGCTTGCTCTTAATAGGTACATAAATGACCTCTTTAAGATTTAAAAGCAGATATGCATGATAATACCAGCTTTCCAGAAGATCTCTTTATCATTTGACACAAACTGAGCATAAAATGTCATATTAAGGTAAACAAGTCCCACTAAGCTAATGATTGCTTGCCATTACACATTCTGATATCCTCATTTGACTATTTCTGATCATTCCTTATTGTGCCTGGGGGCCTTGCCAACATAGAACAGCAACTAAAGAGGGAGAGAAATCAATATATCCTTTGTGGAAGGTAGTGCCCTATGGCTATTCTCGGTCCTTCCATCAAGCTAGCGTCCCGGCCGGGTAATGGCTGTGGCTGCTTGTCACACCTTACTTTACTTATTTCATTTCATAGCTCACAAACCATTCATAAACTCATTTCCATCCATACCTTATTTTTTAATCCTCTTTTCCTAGTCTGGGTTGCAGAAGAAAAAAATAGAAATGTCCTCTGTGAACTTTTGAAACAGTAAAATGCTAGCCAGGAAAACGATCACACTACAGCTTTAAAGATTTATGTGCATAAATTTCCACTAAAGGCACACACAACCACAATGCTTATTTTAAAAGACAGCCTATCAATTATAAACCATAATCAGCCACAACTGCAGTTAAAAGTGTAAAAATTCATGTTTTTGTATATCTGCTTTCACTAAGTGTGTGTTAGTCTGAACATGACCTTCCAAAGGCCCTGTCTGCAAATGCAGACTCACCAATGTGACCTGGAGAGATGGGGTTGGGGTTTACATCACTTGGCTTCACTTGCTGTGTAGTGTCCAGTGTTTCATTAATTGATTTGTTTACCAAATGTTGGGCTTCTCCTTCTAGTTTGATTCAATTTTATGCACTGTTAGTTATCTTTTGTGCTTCAATTGTACTCAACACCTTCAAATGATACTGAAGTCAATGTAAGGTGGAGTTGCAAGGCAGACATCACTAATGGCTCACGCAGCCAGTGGAGTGCAGCAAACTACAGGAACAGAAGAGTGTGGAGTCCAAAGTTTAGACCTGGCAATGCAGACATTACATGTTTTACAATGCAGTATGTATAAAGGGAAATAATAAATGTAAATAATCAGTCTAATAACAGATGTCAAGTTTGTGTCAACAGTAAAACCCTTGTTAAACCCTATGATACACTAAGCACTATGAATCAATACTACTCACTCAAAGGGTCACACGTGAGATTAATAGTGGGGAAGGATGGATAATTACGGAGTCATGCTATGTTGACCATGGAAGCTGTGAACAAATGTGTTAAAATAGATGGATACTGAATAAACTGTAATATGTATTTATGTGATTCATATATCACAGGAAGATATATCTCACCAGAGCCAATCGAGGAAAGCCACCATATGTACGACCAGTTAGGAAGCATGTCTATACCAGAAAAGAGTCAAGGAGGACAAGGAGAGTTTGGAATATTCACAATGCGGGGATAACAAAATTATTTAATTATCTAAATGCTTCTCTTTTCTACTAACTTTGTTAAAGTTAGAAGAGTACTTTAAAGAGTTGATCTGGCAATTAATGTTTATAAATGACCTATATGACTATGTACTGTACCTTGGTAAACAGCCTATTCATCCACTTGATGCATTCTGGGCATATGATCCCAAGACATATCATTGTTCTTTTAGCACGTATATTCCTTGCCAAGTGCAATGTAATTGTCTCTGCTGCCCGTTTTCAATTTGTTTGTAATAATAAAAATACACTTTATTTATATAGTATCTTTCCCATGCTCAGAGGGCACAATTTGTGTGCTTTTTTCATTTTTTTTAATTTATTTTTTTTAAGAGTTTGTATATATTGTTGGCTAAATATTAAAAATATCTACATGCTAAAATATTATTAAAAACTAGCAAAAGTAGTGGCTGCTACCTGGGTATATCTGCATAATGGGTTATGGGTAAGAAAGCTAATATTTATGGCTTTTCTTTTTTTAAATGTTGACCTTTTTGTCATTTCTGGCTATCCCATCCACCACCTGCACTACCTCTCTGATCAGTATCAGTTTCTTTGCTTTTTTGGTATAGGATTCCATAATTGTGGTAACTTCTTGCTGGGTAGGAACAACGAATGCTACTTCTTTGTATTTCCTGGTTTAGTGAGGTTTCATGAATATATGTTTAATCATAAATTGATAAAAGAGGCTTGTTGAATAATTGAATCAATGGACTATAGAATGAACCTACAGTAGAGTGGGCTGGGGTGAATTATGCTTCACTGACATTACTACAGATCTCCATACTATTACAAGAGACAACACTATTGGTGGTATTCCATTATGCTAAAAAGATGATCCAAAGTTGATTCATTTAATGTTGTTTTAAAGTTGCTACATGACACTGTATTGGTATGAAAAGCCTAAAATTATAAGTGTCTCATCACTAAAAGTACCTTGAATAAATGTTTACCATCAAGAAACAGTTAAACTTAGTAATTCTGTCTTCTTTCTACATAGAACTGTGACTTGGCATGAGCTAAAAAATTGAATTTCATTCTGACTTACCTCTATTGCACTTACGAATGACATGCAGATGTATGACAGTGCTGGTTTTGTAAAATATGTGAGGTTCTGTTTTAAAAAAATTTAGCGTCATCAGTTAATTTCAGAGATGCTGTCACATGAACACAGTTCAATGAAATTTGTATATGCATGTTTGGCCAAGACAGCATACCATAACCGTTCTGGTTTAGCAGCCCAATTCAAGCTCCGTTACTTATACATAATATAACATCACAGACCAAAAGGTAATGCTGAGTGGAATAGCAAAGTTTCCTTTCACATACAGTTTTTGCAAAACTAACTGAAAAGAGTGTTTTGGAGCTTCAAAATGTTGGTCGGGGGGAGTAGATTCAAAGACAATAAAATTGCTCTGTAAGGGGTTGGCAACAATATATAAACCTTTTGGACCCACTTATTTCTTAAATAAGTGTGTAGATGAAAATAAACAGGGAAAAACTCTCTTTTGGAAATTCAACATGGCTAAACACAACCCACGATGAAACAAAAAGATGCCCTCGTAGTCAAAAGCTGTAATCCAGTGAAGTAATAAAACTGCTACCCAAGTTAGTTGACCTGAGGTCTTTGATGACATTCAGCTTCACAACTGTACTCCTTGCATCAGCATTTTAGGGATGCCCTCTCCTTTATAATCTCTCTCCGCAATTTTCCATGTAGGCTATAATTTAAGTTCAACCAATGACAAAACAAATGTAAAATGGTTCAGCCATTTTTGCATGATTAACAAACACGATTTTGACTTTATTTATATACAGTGGATATAGGAAATATTCAGACCCCTTCACTTTCTGCACACTTTATTGTGCTGTAGATCTCATTTTAAATGGATACATTTCTCATTTTTTACACATCAATCTATACTTAATAACCCATAATGACCCATAAAGATAAAACAGGTTTTTCAGAAAGGTCTGTAAATATATTAAAATTCAAAAAGTGAAATCTCTCATTTCTACATGTATCCAGAACCTTTGCTGTGCACTCTAAAGTGTGGTCTTCCTGGTTGTTTTAATTATCCTTGAGATGTGTCTAGATGTGTTCAGAGTCCATCTATAGCAAATTAAATTGGAATGATTTTATAATTCATCCATATCATTGGTAACTGATTGGATATTATTTAAAAAGGCACAAACCTGTGTATACAAGGCCTCACAATTTACACTGCATGTCAGGACAAAAACCAAGCCATGAAATCCTAAGAGCTCTCTATAAACATCTGTGAACAAACTGTTGTGATGCAAGATCAGGCAAGTGTATAAAACCATTTCTAAAATTTGGAGTGTCCTTATTAATTGTGAAATGGAAGTTTGGAACCACCAGGACTCTATTCCTAGAGTTAGCCATCTGGCCAAACTGAGTAATTGTGCAAAAAAGGTCTTGGTCAGGGAGGTGGCCAAAAACACAATGGTCACAACTAACAGAACTTCACAAGTCATCTGCTGAGATGGGAGAACTTGTCAGAAGGACAGATATCTCTGCAGCACTCCATAATCAGGAATTTATGGTGGAGTGGCTTGATGGAAGCCACTCTTGATTAAAAGACAGATGACAACCTGCTTCAAATTTGTAAAATTACAATTTAGAGGACCCTGTGAGCATAAGGAAAAAGGTTCTCTGGTCTGATGACGCAAACACTGAAGTGTTCGGGTAATTACATGAACTATGTCCGGCAAAGACTAGGAACTGCTCATCACCTGCTTAACACATGGTGGTGGCAACATCATGCTATGGGGGTACTTCTCAGGTGCAGGGACAGGAAGCCTGATCAAAATTAAAGGATGAATGAAGCCAAATAGAGAGACATCTTTGAAGAAAACCTGCTCCAGAAAGTAGACAACCTGCAACTAGGGTGATGGTTCACCATTCAGCATGACAATGACCCAAAGCATACAGTCAAGACCAGTGTTTCCCAAACTCGGTCCTGGGGACCCCCTGTGGCTGCAAGTTTTTGTTCCAACCAGATTCCTAATCAGTGACAACACCTGATAACACTGTATGAGCTTGTTTAAAAAGCTGGTATTTTTTTTTGTCTCTTATTCTACATTCAGAAAAGCACAGCAGTGTGATTTTTACATTTATAAGACATTTAGAAATATTTCTGCTTTTTCTATAGATTTAAATGCTTAACTCTCTTTTGTTGATTTCATTATATTTTACTCTGTCTCTGTGCAGTTTTCCCCCTTCATTGTATCTTATTAATGACAATTAGAAATGAACAGAGCAGACACCCTGCAACTACTTTAGCGTCAGACTCACTAACTAGTAAATAATGGATTAATTAAACAATTAGAACACCTTGAAAAGTAGAATGAAAATCAAGATAAAAATACTGTTCAAAAGAAAAAAAATACATTATTCCCATATAACTGCTTGGTACATTTTAATATATATATATATTTTTTTACCAAGCTTAGTTTTCTAATGTCTGTATTGTTCCCAAAACACAGAACTTGGGAAATAACAGTTCACTTAATTAGCCCAGGAGTTCAATTAAAAATAGAAGCTGGTTGGAACAAATACCTGCAGCCACACTGGGTCCCCCAGGACCGAGTTTGGGAAACACTGGTCAAGACAATACTGAATTGGTTTCTGGGCATGTCATCCCATAGAACATCTGTGGAGAGATCTGAAAATGGTAGTTTACAGACACTCTCCATCCAATCTAACAGAGCTTGAGAGTTTTTTTCAGGAAGAATGAGATAAATCTGCCCAAATCCAGTTGTGCAAAGTATGACAAACTTACTCAAGGAGCTGTAATTGCTTCCAAAGGGGCTTCTACATAGTACTGAATTTAGGGTACAAAAAAACTTATAGGACTGAGAGATTTCAGGTTTTGATTTTTAATAATTTGCAAATCTTTATGAAAAACCATTTACATTTTGTCACTATGGGTAATGGAGTGCAAAATGATGGGCAAAATGGCAAATTTATTTATTCAAAGTTAAATCTACAACACAGTGAAGTGTGCAGAAGGTAAAGGTCTAAAACTTTTTGAATGGACTGAAGATAATGTATGCTTACATGTACACAGTATCAGCAGTAAAAATGATATTGGTACTAAAAAAACAACTTACTGTGTATTATTAATTACTGATTGAAACAAAAGTTCTGCAGAAGGTTGTCATTCTCAGTCAAGTGAGGTGCATGCTCAAGTTAAGAGTGGCTATGTCCAGGCTTTGCTTTAAGTTGCAGGAACTTTAATGCATCAATGCATTGCTAAGTAATCTGATTAGGGTCACCTCTGAGGTCTTGTAAGATATGGCTACACAAACTTTACAGTTTATCCTAATCAGAAACACACACACACTTTTGTGATCTTCAAGACTAAAGAAACACTATAGTTCAGAGAAATGGACTGTGTCTATGTGTGACACAATATTTTCTTATGTTTAAACTATAATCATATATTATCCTGAATAAGCTACTTGATTTGTTCACATGAACTATACTGAGGTGTTCACTGTTTGTAGTGGCCACATATATAAGAAATACTCTTGAGAAATCTAGTTTTTACATTTTATTTTTTATCAAGACACACAAAACATCAATGATGACAAATACTTATTAAACTGGGTTTCTTTGACTCCTATAGTTCCCATTAATTGCTTGAGATATTTGTTTAAGGACCACCCAGCAGGCTCGGCTCTTTAATGGTTAGCACTTCAGTCAAAACTGGACTTGGGCTAACAAAAACATTGGCAGTTAAAGAGTAAAACAGGAAGACATGAATGATCTAAGTACATAATTTAGAGAATCAAACAGTAGAAATGGAAAATCTCATAACACATGGGGTAATTTATATGAGCCTGAAATGATGGTTATGGCTTTTCTCTCATTTTTTTACTCCAAGTAGATCCCACCTCTCTAATCTGTGTCTTTGAAAGCACATCTCCTGCTCTCTTTCAAAACATAAGCGCTGCCTGCACCAGTTCCGCTCCAAGTTGGCAGATAGACAATACTTGAGTGCACTGACCACATGAAGTGCTGGCACATGCAATAAAATGAGGAGCGGTTTTAGCAGGCTAGACAACTCATGAAAGTGAGAAAAAAAGAAAAACTAAAACACATAACGACAGAGATTCCCACAGTGACCCACCATGTCAGCAGATTTGTGCTGCCAAAATAACCTTAAAACTACTGAAAACGTACCTCTAGCTGTCAGCAGAATTTAAACTCGATCTCTGACACATGAAAGACTGCAATGCAGTCTGTGAAAAATCATCAGGCCTCTTTTGAAGCACATAAGCTTCTTGTTGATTCTGCTAACTAGGATGGATTGCCCTCTGCATGTGGCAGTTTATAAATCCGTGAAGCTTAATTTGTTAGACGCAACTACTGTAAGTTAGCCAATCACCCATAGAAGACAGAAGTGCTATCCGCTTAAGTCATTAAAATCCAATCCAGGTTCAGATGGAATGCCAATCCATGGCAGAGTACAGAATCCTACCTGACCAATTTGAAGATGGTTCCAACTGTGTTATTACAGTCGGTACCAACAACACTGGGTTGTGAGTTTTGGGAATGTCCCTTGAAGATTAACATTATTGATTAACATTCTGATACATGTTTTTAATGTAATTCTTAATCCTCTAACAGCATTATTTGGAGAAACAGATTACAGGATTTTATTGCTTACTGAACAACTTTTTGTGGTATCTGACATAAGTCTGTTTTCACTTAATGTAACACAATGTAAAAAACCCATTTAACTTAAAATTTGAAAGAAAAAAAAAACAACAGGCAAGGAACTGTTCAAACGTTAGTTAAAATGCGATTGACATTTAGTTACTGTTTTTCCTAATTAAACTCACAGAATCACTGCTAACCTCTGGAATGTCTGCTTTTTACTTATATACGAAGTACAGGGAAAGTATTGTAATCGTCCAAAAATTAGAACACGAGATTTTGATGAATCCATGTTTTTGACCTCCAAGAGTCCGAAAATACCATTTTTGGAATTATGTCTGTGTCTCTGTTTGTATATGTAAAACATGATAACTTCAGTAGGCTTTGAGTTAGATCAACCAAATTTTGCATACAAGTATTAGGTAAAAAATGTAGATTTCTATCAACTTTTGAGCTATTTCTGCTAACTAGAAGTGGTAATTCTTTATTCATGCAGCTGCACAGTCTGATTTATTCAACTTTTCTTTTATAATAATTGTTCAGTATATTATTAATTTGATTTGTTGTTGATGGTTCTTTAATGTACATTATACAAAAATATAATCATTGTCTTTCAGTTTATTCCTCAAATATCCATCCCCATATCTGAGTATACGAGAAGGGCTAGGGGAGACCACTTTCGATTTTTTAAGTAAGTACTTCATATTGTGTTCTTTGTTTTTAAGATTGTGGCATCAAACCTGAATAGGATGTATCATTATGTATCACATTCCTTTATATGATTCATTCACTGTAATACAATTTATAAAATCAATAAAAGAGGAAAAATGGGAGAACATGCAACCTCTGTACAGAGTGTGTTACATTTCAAAGACACTCTTGAAAACAGAGAAGTAAACTGTTGTGAAAAGGCTGCATGCAAAATGACAAAAAAAATGTAAAGGAAGTCTCGACATGTCTGTAATAGTTACTGTATAAGTTTGTTTTTTAGGATTTGTTGAGTGTTGCTACTGCACAAATAACCTCTTACAGGATATCAATAACAACTTTTAACATCAATAATTATTTTTACTATGGTAACAAAGGCAACTTCTTTTACAGAAACTGTTCTTAACTGTTAGCTTTCAAAAGTTAAAGGCTTTTTTCAGTCTTTACCATAAGTAACCATTTAGATGGAGGAAGATAAACACAGTCATTTATATTTAATGGACTGTAGCTACATTCTTCCAATACCCTTAACTTAATGCTGATTTATAAGGTTTTTCTGGCATATCATGAGAAAAAAAGAAAGAATAGGCAGCTAAGATGGAAAGACTGAATTCTATTTGATCTTTAATCCAATTTGCAGATTTAACCCATTGTGCATGTGCAAAGTGATTATCATCTTCTTCATTCAAGAAGGAGGCACAAAGCAGTACAAGCACAAACAATACAAAGGAAACCTTTTAGGCCATTGAAAGCTTAATCATTTGTTTTTGTTTTTTTAAATCCATTGGTTCCCACTAAAACACTTCAGCAGAAGCAGGATGCTGGTGGTCACAACACTGATCTGTTTGATGCACAAAATGCTGAAAACCCATCCAGGAAGAAGCTTTGGAGCACTCCGTGGACAGGACATGCAGCTACATAAGAACTGGAGGACTTGGTTTGAACAATCACTGGTCCTACAGATAAATGGATGGAAACAGTGTCTGACTCCATTAGGGTTGCCTGGGAATTTGAGTTCTGGCAAAAAGCCCTGCTAGAAGGAAGAATAATTTCATGGCCCTTTGGCTGACCTGTAAATGCTTCTTGAAGATGTCAATTTGACACTGGAAGTACTTCTAGGTCAGACTTTAAGAGGGCCTCCAGCCCTCAGCCTGGATGAGTCGGGGGTGAATTGAAGACAAGGGCTCACCTAGTTGAATGGAGAAGAGAAAAGGCTGGAAGAGTAAGAAGCCAACAAGGGGAAGACATTATTAAGTGCTATTAAGGGCCCAAATTTAGGAAAGCAGGTCTCAGAGGGATACTTTATTTGTTCTTTCCATTTGTGTTCACCCTTTGCCCACATCCATCCATTATGCCCTTGCTTATACTATGCATTTCCTCTCTCAATAAACATTTTGTTAAAGATTTTGATTTGTTTAGTTATGTTATGGGTTTGGGGCTGCTTCCGAGTGACACCAAGAAGACTTACACCCTGTATGTTATAAAATCAGATTATGGATGAGAAAAGGTCTGATCTGAATTGTCGAGTCCTACTTTTATATCAACTAAAGCTAAAACCTTAGTAAAGAGTTTGTAAAGTGATCTCCACCTTGAGGTACTGACATCTGTAAACTGGTCTAGTATGACTTAAGGTGCCTTGCAAAGGACTGGCATCCAGTTTCTGACATGCGCTTGATGCTGGTAGAACAGGCTCAATCCCTTTATGTCCCTTAATGGAAAAACATGAGCTTAGAAAATGGAAGGGTGAATGCATGAGTACCAATGTATTGATGTTTACAGTGACGATCAATGAGAGTTGGACGGTGTCCAGGATTTCTATTACTATGACACAATTTGTAAATGTGATGTTAACTAATGTTTTATACATTTTGACTTATAAATTAAAAAGTCTGAAGATTAACTTAAATCATTCTTTTTGTGTTAACAGCATGTCTTGTACTCCCACAGTACTTTACATTACTATTATTAGCATATTATTATAATTATGCCTGCAACTCCCAAGTTAACGCTTGAACAAGTGCCATAAAACAAGTTAATAATCTAATTTTTACAGTTGCAGCGCAGTCAGGAAAAGCCCTGGCACCACACCAACATCAGATTAACTAAGACTGTAGGCTGTGTGACTGAGTGATGGAGGGGCAGCCATCAAGCCTCAGCTCTACATTTGAACCACACTGATGGCTGCTGTAAGCTTCACCCTTGTGTTTCAGTTTTATAAAAATACAAACTGTGTGGTGCTGCACAATCATTCTGAAAGAGTGCTGGCAGTATAAGGAAATATAAAGTGTGAAGACTGACTGAGCAACCCTTTGTACATTGACTACTTAAAATAACTGCTTATAAAATTTAAACTTCATCACTAGAAAACTTAAAACAGTGTATAATTATATTTTCAGCAGTTAAGAAGCCATTGATGACACTGATGGCAGCAATCAATATCTTTGTAAAATAAAATTATTGAAAGAAAACATAATATGTTTCCGAGACAATGCAATAATTATTGGGAAAGTGCATGAAAAGTGGTAGGAATAATCTTTTGTTAACAGACACATTCAGTTACTTTGTTCATTTTCATTTAAACAAGGAGCTCAGTCAATGATGATGTACTTTATGAAGAGAGCACACTAACACAAGATTCATTACAAAGTAACTAAGAATGCCACTCAGCTTTGTGGTATTTTATTCTAACTAAAATACATTAAGATTTTAAATGCTAACATAAATATTAAAAAATAGACATAGCTACATATCATAATCTCTGCATATTTCCCCTTAGCAAAAGCTTGCTTCTGGCAGTAACTCCAGTAAATCTATAACAATAGATGCAGTATTTCTATGGCTATGAAAGGAAAAAGTTACCATCTCTCAGTAAAAAGCACTTTATGATTATAATTAAATAAATGTTTTGTTTTTTTTTCCTACCAATCAAACTGATCCCCGGAACAGGATGAGAATTTTATGAAACTGTTTTAGATGGAAAATATTTAACTATAATGAAATTTTAATGTTTTATGAAAATGTATTTCAAGCTAGAAATCTGAAAATGTATCAGTCTGTTTGCCAAGTGACTAGTCATGTCTGCTCTGTTCCACTGCTTCAATGCAAAGGTATGTATTTGTGGGAAATGAATAAAAGTCAGCCAAGTGAAATGGCCACAGTTCTGCTGCTGCTGCTTCTTAGTCTTTAAGACTTCCACAATGCTTTTTTTTCAATTTTATCAAGAAATAATGAGATAAATTTAAAAGAAATCCAAGTCCAAAAAGAAAATTTGGGATTCTGTATGTCTTTTGACTCATCTAATCTTTATAATGAATGATGCCATGAAGTCAAAATACTAAATGTACAACCTCTCACGTAATACACACAGTGCACTGACCAGGGACAATCCTATTCATCAAAAAGTTGGGCCTGGGACCCCCCAGTTAGCTTATTGGCCCATCCAATTTTACAGTAAGCTTTGTGAATGGGAGACAAAATTGCAGAAAGAATGAAAGAAACAAAGTATATGGCAAACACTGTCGACCTACAATAAATAGACAAAACGAGACAACTGTACTTTTGTTTTTTCTTAGCATACTATGCCATTTTTTTCAAGTTTCTGTGACATCTGCATGTAAACTTTGTAACAGACTTAAGTTTCCAAACTGCAATCAGCAAATGTTTACAGTATGACAAACAGAAGATGACCATTACGTGGAAATACAAATTTGCTAAGATGTATGAACCAAATGAACTGCCACTTTTCAAGGGTGGCTCCAGGAACCTACGAAGAAAAGGGTACTAGAAATATAATCAGGAACCTGTCTTAGCCTTGTCCCAGGTAATAGTGGAAAAATGTATTTCAATGTATTTGTAAGGACCCGACTACTACACTTGAATATGAAAAAATCGACCACCCTAACACAAGATGGCTACACCAAAACCCTATCAATGTTAGTAGTCCATCCACATAAAATAGGCAAATACATGGAATATATTGATGAAGGAGGTTGGAGGTTGGGAGCATGCACTGATTACAGCTCGTTGCCGCACCAACCACATGATGAACCACCTGGATTGGGATCCAAGTTCAGCCGTGCAATGGATGACACCTCAGCACCACACTGAACAGTGTGATGTATTTTATAGTGGCTTGAATACCAATCCTGCGTCCAAAACTCAAGATTTCCCTATAAGTTGGAGGACCTGTTTGTAGGGCTGGAAGCAGATTAAAGTCATGCCCCAGGATGAAGCAATCACAGGTTAAAGGCCTTGCTCAAGGGCCCGGCGGAGTAGAGTCACTTCTAGCATTTTATGGGATTCAAACTGGCAACCTTACAAATGCCAGCGCAGATCCCTAGCCTCAGAGCCACCACTCAGCAAATATTGATGAAGGCAAGCAGGAAAAATAAAATAAAGAATTAATTATTATGAATACTTTCTTTAATGAGAAGAAACCCACCAAGAGACATTAACCAGGCCACCCTGCCCCAACAACTTAATTTGACTCCCTTGGGGAATTCTCAGATGCTCCCAGACCAGTCAAGAGATCTGATTTCTTCAACATGTTCTAGGATTGTCCCTCAGACTTTTTTCAGTAAGTACTGCTTCTGGAGGAGGTGCACAGAGGGCACCCTAACAATATGTGCCCAAACCACTTCAACTGGATTCTTTCGATCCAGAGAAGCAGCTGTCCTGATGTACTGTAGCTGTACATATATCATCTTGTAGTTCCAAGCTTTACACAAATTTCAAAAGATCTTTTCTTAATACCTTAAAAAACCATCACCAGCAACTGTGATCACAAGCAAGTTATAAAAAGTATGGATGGCATAACATTCAGGTGCATTCGAGGGATGTAAAGGCATTTTAATCAATGGACTTGGTTAGTAGGTAGGCTCTACAACCTTCTCAATTCACTTTAGGGTTGCTATCTCACCAGATATAGCAAAAGGCTGACAACAGACATGGACAGGACTGTGGTTCATCAAAGGGACCATTTTCTCTCTGACCAGGGACAATCCTATGCATCAAAAAGTTGGGTGCTTTCTTACATACACACACACACACACAAACAACAGTGACAATTTGCCATAGGCACTTATTTAAAAAAAAAAAAAAAAAAAACACTTTTGTAATTAATCCATTCTTGGCATGATTATGTCTGGCTGTTTCAATTTTCATGAAATGAGACTTGCAAAGAGATTAACGGCAAATATTAGAGAGTAACAGAAGTGAAAAGTGAACTTTAAGCGACAGACCATTATGGATGTCAAGTGAATGTGGTAGTCTGATGGTAAATTATAGGGTAACCAGATTTTCAAAGTTCCTAACCTAGACAATTGTATAGCATTTATGCCCATGAATAAAGCCCATCCTCATTTGTTTAATACTTGCTTTAACTCATCATCATCAGAGAGGGGTTAGGGCACGGTTAAAAAACACACTTTCACAAATGAACACATAAGATTCTTCACAGCAGTTGATGTGGAAACTGACGTGGAAACAAATAAATGGTAGTACATCCTGGTTTTTTTCTTCTTCTTGGTCATCCTTGCGATGATGTTCAAATTTAACACTAATTCTTAATAAAGCGGGGGTCCCCTTAGAGTTTCATATAAGCTGTATATTGTGAGGATGTTTGTTTTGGTGGAGCAATGTTTTATTAGATGGGCAGTCTGTTACAACCAGGACATTTTGATATTCTACAGTTAGCGGGATGCATAGCCTGAAATCAGGACTGTCCCCATCACTGGGACGTCTGGTCACCTTAGTAGATTGTAGAGTCAGTGAAATAGTAAATAATTATGATATGCAGATAATGGAACTGTGAGGTTGGTTTAGTGTGAGGTAAATACTGAGTAAATGTTTATTTTGCATTTAGATAGTTAGATTGTATTTCTGATACACTTGATTAACAATGAGCAAAGCCAGGAAACACAGCTAGTGTGTACCATATATACACTCACTGGCCACTTTATTAGATACACCTTGCTAGTACTGGATTGAACCACCTTTTGCCTTCAGAACTGCCATAATTCTTCATTGCACAGATTCAACAAGGGATTTTGGTCCATATTGACACGATTGCATCACGCATTTGCTGCAGATTTGTCACCTCAAACATCCATGATGCGAATCTCACATTCCACAACATCCCAAAGGAGCTCTATTAGATTGAGATCTGGTGACTGTAGAGGCCATTTGAGTGCAGTGAACTCATTGTCATGTTCAAGAAACTAGTCTGAGATGATCTGAGCTTTGTGACATGGCACTTTAACCTGCTGGGAGTAGCCATCAGAAGACGGGTACACTGTAGTCATAAAGGGATGGGCATGGTCAGCAACAATACTCAGGTAGGCTATGGCATTTAAATGATGGTCAGTTGGTACTAAGGGGCCCAAAGTGTGCTAATAAAATATTGTCTACACCATTACAGCACCAGCCTGAACCACTGATACAAGGCAGGATGGATCCATGCTTTCTTGTTCTTGTTGCCAGATTATGGCCCTACCATCTGAATGTCGCAGCACAAATCGAGACTCATCAGACCAGGCAACATTTTTTCAATCTTCTATCATTAAATTTTGGTGAGCCTGTGCGAAATGTAGCGCCTGTTGCCTGTTCTTAGCTGACAGGAGTGGCCCTGGTGTGGTTTGATGTGGTATACCTTCACAGATGCTCTTCTGCATATCTCAGTTGTAACAAGTGCCTATTTGAATAACTGTTGCCTTTCTATCAGCTCAAACCAATCAGGCCATTTTCCTCTGACCTCTCGCATTAACAAGACATTTTCACTCAGACAAAATATTTTCCTTTTTTCGGACCATTCTCCGTAAGCCCTAGAAATGGATGTGTGTGAAAATCCCAGTTGATGAGCAGTTTCTGAAATACTCAGACCAGCCCATCTGGCAACAACAATTATGCCACATTCAGAGTCACTTAAATCACCCTTCTTCCCCATTCTGATGCTCAGTTTGAACTTCAGCAGGTCATCTTGACAATGCCTACTGGGCTAAATGCATTGAGTTATTGTCCGATTAGATATCTGGATTAAGAAGCAATTGAACAGGTGTACCTAATAAAGTAGCTGGTGAGCATGTGTGTGTATGTATGTATATATATATATATATATATATATATATATATATATATATATGTATATATATGCATCCATCCAGGGTCACACACATAAACATACACAAAATATTTACAATGTAAACATAGTTAAAAATATGTAAGTGTAATGGCTGCACATGCCTCAATGAAATTGGCCTAGCCTTGAGACACATTCATGCAGTGTCCTAGTATGGGAGCAGCATACACTAACTTTACCTCAGACAGAGCCTTGGCCTCCTCGATTAGTGATTCCACATTTGCTTTAGACATCAAAAAGGTCAAAACACTCTGAAGTCTGCTTTGGTCAAGTGTAGAAAATGATAATTCGATAAGACTGGAGGGAAAAGAGAGGAGAATGTACAAAAGATAAAGATTAGTCAATAAATGTAGAACATTTATTATAACATTCAAACTAAAAAGGCCAACAATGTGGTAAATTAAAAACATAAGCCAAAAACAGTATCTTACTCAAACGGGCTAGATTCTTGTAGTGTGTCGTAAGAGTGAATTTTTAATCAATGGATTTTTTTTAATGTTCATCTCTAAAAAGTGTATATCTGCTTTAAGGTAATTTTTATACAAATTTGCAACTAATTTGCAATGTTCTGATCAGGGTATATTATTTGGGCTGACAATGGAGGATTATTCCGAGTTTCCCTTTTTCTTGCATAGTAATTCTGACTCAAGACCTGATGTTACTTTTGACCAAACTTGTACAGTATATAGTTCAAGTGCTATGTGAATGAGTCAGACTAACATTCTGTTAACACTAAACATTCAGCACATAAATCAAAATATGACAAGTACAATAAGCAAATACTGATAAATTATAACCAAACTTTCTAAGATTTACCATGAAAACAATTTTTACCTTCAATCCACTAAAACACTAAGTAAACAAGGGCTCCTGCATTGCTGCACTTCTAGCAGAAACTATGGTGAGAAGAGGAGCTTTCAGGTCAAGAGTGATAAGCTATGTGTTTACACTGTTACACATGCAAGCCAAGGGAGTGGCTTACTCACTTTGAGCAGGTGAGGAATACAGGAAAAGATGATGATGTGACACAGTCTTTAACAACTCCTGTTTTCTCTTCCATAGAATTGTAGTTTTCATGCAAACTACAATGTCACTTCTGCCCATTATGATCCAGCCCCTATATATACCAATGTTATATTGGAAGTCAATGTTCATTTTGGACCCTAACACAGAAGAGGACAGACCTCTGCACCTGACAGCCTGAGAAACCAGTATTTTGAGGCCTAAGGTCCTATGCCTTGTTTTCCCTTATTTTACTTTTGATTTTTTTCTCTTATTTAAATGGGAGTTTAGCCCTGGTGGCCCAATACACTGCTCAACCACATAAAGGGCAACCCAATGACCATCAGCTTACACAAAAATCAGAGTTCCTCTAATGGAAAAGGTAAAAACAACTTGTAATTTTCACTGAATCAGTACTCCTGCATTTAATGTGGTAATATAGCAGATACTTGTCAGTGTACATATGTTGCCTAGAATTACAAAAAATGTTCCCATGCTCAACAATGTTGAAAAAGTATAGAATGAGTTGGTGTAAAAAAGCAAATAACAGTGTGTGTGTGGAAAGTCTCTCCAATGTCTGCTCAGATGAACAAATGCATTCTCAATTCATTGTGCAGTCAAATTCATATGCAACTGGTTGAGTTGATCACAGTGAATTATGATAACTTTGAAAGGGAAAAAAGACAAATGACTCAAGAAAGATCAGCATACATAAAAAAGAAGCCTCCGTTTTTCAAATAAGCGCAGCCACTGGGCTGGAATGCTGTAACACATTATATATTCAGGGTTAGAAAGAGTGTATAAACCCATGCAAAAACATCTACAAGTACAGAGTCAAAACAAAATAATCTTATTTAGATGCAATTAGTTCTACACTAGGAGGTGGAGTAAAGTAATTCTTACCTGAGGATCTTTGTAATTTTTAAGCCCTATTTGGATGGGATTAGTTTACATAGCAGGAGGTGTGATAAATTCAGTGCTTGAAGTAGGCCATTACACACCTGTTGCTTGTTAAAGGCATTTCCCTGTAGTTAATGTATGCATACCATAATGTGTACCATCAGTTAGGACAACATTAGTATCCCTTATTTATAACAAGTTCACGTGTACCTCCAGGGTGGACCAGCTACTTTTATACAGAACTACATAATTTGTGTGTATTAGTTGTCCTTCAGACACTCAAGGCGACATAAAAAACCCTAGTTATTAAGCATGCACAACAAGGAGTACACCAGCAGTTCTTTTTATCGTGTTCAAGCATTGCGTATATAAATTATTCCTAGAGAATCTTTGTAATTTAGTCCCATTCAAATTGGACAAATGTCAAATTTTATGGACATGTCAATTTGCATTGGACTAGTTTAATCTAGGATTAATTTTAAAGGACATTTCTCTCTCATAATATTTGTTGAGACCTGAACATGCAGTGCATAAAATGTTAGTGACATGAACAATTCAAATGGGACTAAAATTAAAGAGGTCATCTGGTAATAATTACTTTACCTTACTTCCTGGTGTAAAACTAATCCCTTCCAAATTGGGATAATGTGCACCAAAAGTCATGAAGGATTATTGTGTCAGCCTAACAGTAACATGTGAAATCCAGTGGACAAAAAGCCTTGAACCTTTACATCAATAAGTAATGGAATGTTGACTTTAATATTTCAAAAGACCAGAAACACATTTTTTCAACTCACCTGATCGACCAGCTCTTATTTAAAGATTGGTCTGAATTATCTTGAGGAGTTTCCTCATCAGAAATAGACCCAGATGTCCCAGTGCCACTGCTTAAACTGCACTTCAAAGTTCTGTTTACCTTCACTTGCCCTGATGTGGAGATTAGACTACTGAGGCTTTCAGTCGGAGCATCCTGAAATCGCCTAGGTCTAATTTCCAGTTCAGTTTTAAAAGTGACAATGCTAGGTTCTGTGGAAAAGTCCTCAGTGCACAATTTGTCTAGGTCGGGCATACTCAGAGCCCTAATCTCCCTGAGTCTAGACCGAGACAAAGATGACTGACCCCTCAGATTTCTGCTTCGAGTCACTGGAGGAGTGTTTGGCATAGCATCTTGACCATTACCAGGAAAATTACTTGCTTCCCTTGTATTCTGAGATTCACTCATATTCTCTGTAGCAATGGATTCATAGCTGTCAAGTGTTACAATGGATGGTGACTTAATCAGGTTAGGGGATGTCAAAGCGGCTTCACTGGAACCTTCAGCACACGAGCTTAAACTCCGTCTCAAAGAGCGCATTCCATCTACTGAATGGTTGGCAACACTAGGGGAAATGATGCTGCCTGAGGACCTCCTGCCAATTGGAGGTTTGGAGGCCAGACTGGAAGATTGTAGTTCTATGGCTTTTACAACTGGCTTATCAAAACTAGCTAGGTTTTCAAATGACTTGATCCTTTGCCGTACAGAAAAAGAATTATGATCTGAAGGCAGAGAACCATCAGTGGAATAACTCCTTCTTTCCGTCTTCATGATATCTGTTTTCAACCTATTAAACTTTATTTGTTCATCATTTTCTGTTTTCTTTGAACCTTTCAAAACATCCACAGATTGTCTGGTGTTAACAAGAACCTTATTGGTAGGCAAATTCTGTGCATCTAGTTCTGCCACCTTGACCACACTCAAAGTCTGCAGCTCGTGCTTAGGCTCATCACCTGACATGCATGAAGAAGCGTTTTCACAAGATAACCCGGTGGCCATCGTACAAATCATATCTTGCTGCATATGAGGTTTATCACTGGCCTTCTCACGGTCACATGCACAATTCCATTCCAAGTGCATTGTGGGACATGGATCATGGATATCAAGTGTTTTATGTTTTTCAGTGCTTCCTCCATGTTCTGAATGTGACACTGACAGTGGTGTAATGGAAGATGACAATAAAGAAGATGATGAAAGTCGGACTTCAATGAAACTTCTTTGTGGTAAAGCTGCTTCACACTGCTCCTTAAGAGGGACAATTGATGGAGCAACATCTTCCTGTAAATTAAGGGCTTCTGATTTCCTGCATGTCACCTTAACACCCTTCAAGGGCCCATTAGTTTGGGCTAGTATTTCGCTTTTATCTACAGTAGTATTAATGTGTGAATGTGCCAGTTCCAATGTGTTGCTTTCTTTCGGGTGGTCAATGTCTGCACTTCCATCTGCCGGCGATTCCTTTTCTGACTGCTTACTTGATTTCAAGCTGTAAGTCACAGACACACTTTTGGCCTGGAGCTTAGGTGACTGCTGCTGAGTGACAGATGTCTTCTTTTGAGATAACCCTTCAGATTTTGTGATTTCACTTTTCGAGAGATCTTGTGTTCTGCTTTTACTTTTAATGCAAAGCCCTTTCAGTTTGGGTGCTGTATTTGACCGTTGGGTTTTTTCTTGTAGTTTTGTTTTGCTGTTTGCTTGAGCGATATTTGTTGATTCACTTGACATCTGAACTGCCCTGTGACTCTGGTTGGTTAACATATGAGAAGAAGATATTTTTGGACCATATGTGGTCATTCCCTTTTCCTTGACTTTCTCTTTTCCGCTTAAAGCAGGCATCTTTTTTGTGCCCACCTTAGTGGTGTTAACAGCTACACTGTTTGAATCAGTTACTGATGGTGGGGATGATAACAGTGATGGAGCTGCTAAAGAAGGAAAAACTTCAACAGGTATAATAGACTCTTTGCACATTTCATAGTTCTCCTCTTTTGTAACTTGTGTTTTTTCCAGTAACATATCTTTTCCACAAGTACTTAAGTCAGTGTCTTCAGGGTTATGTAGCCTGTCAGTATCAACAGCTGACAGAACATCTGCGAAAGACTGATTTTTAATTTCATCGTTGATCAAAAAGTCTTTACCTGGAGTGTAAAATGCACTGCTGGGCTTGAAAGTGAAGTTTGGAGAGTGTGTCACTTTGGTTATACTGGATCCCACAACTGCTTCACTGCTCTGTCTGTCTGTTTGCTCCAAAACTGAAGATGAAACCTGCAGTGGCTCTGAGTGGGTCTTGATCAGTTTCTTTTTACAGAAATTGGCTTCTGAGTTTGAAAGAGTAGGCTCCATAAATTGAAGTGAACTACCATCTTTTGTTGAACTACTGTCTTCATCTTTAGCTACACAATATCCACCAGAGTTGAGAGACACACTATAGCAAATTTCAACCTGCTCCTCATCTGAATCTGTGATCTGCAGGGAAGTTTGGCATTTGACTGGTGTTTCCAGGCTTTCCGTTTCTGAATCGCTATCTTCGGCCTTGTCATACATTGATTTTCCCATGTCTTCATGCTCTCCCACATATTTCAAATGACTAAACACTTCTTCAGACAGACTGTTAAAGTTTCGGGAATAGTTATTTAAAAAGCCCTTGTTTACGTTGAATAACTTGTTGGTATTGCCAGCATCCAAAACTGAAAAGTCAAGGCTATTCGGTAGTGTCTGTGATACATCGCGATTGCTTGAAGGTGTCAAATTGCTTAATGTGCAGGAATTAGGGATTTCCTGTGCATTTATTTCATTTGCTGAGGATAATGTCTCAGGAGACTCCTCTTTTGAGGCAAGTTCATTTATAAAATCATCAATGTAAGTAACTGGATTGTCTATTTTTTCATTCTTCTGTAATGAATCAGTTTTAATGTCTTGCAATTTTACAGGTTCATCTTCAGGTGGCAGCACAGAACCATAATTTGTACACTCTTGATGGTCAGAGGGCTCCTTCAGGAAACTGGCAGCAGCGTTTTGTTCGGTACTTAAAAGAGAAATGTGATCTGATCTTGGTGGTCCATCAGAAACTGATGACATCATTAGGCTGGATAATCTATCGACAGCTGCAAAAAGACAAAACAGATTTACTTAGAATTGTAGTGACAGAAGAAAATCTAAAATGTCAAAAATGACTCAATATTTTAATAGATACTAACATACTGTACAAAGATAAAAAGACATTGAAACATATTTTTACTGTACAGATCTTAGGGTTTTGGAAAAGTATTAACTGAATGGCAAAAAAAAAATATTTAAGTGAGAAAATTTCATCATCTTCATGACTGCACACTTATTTAGTTGATAGGATTCACAAAGTAACAAAATATATTTTCTTTTGAGGTCCACAGTCCCTCATAACCTTGTCTAATATAAGGTTACTGTCATATAGCAGATCAAATATGGTCCCAAGTATTTATGGATCTGTTAACTACGGAACCATTCATGCAATCAGTGGCACTGGGTCATTATTATAAGGAATAATAAGTGTTGAGCTGTCCCTTTAATGGCTCCCTTACATTACATATTTAATAAAATAACTTTTATCATGACATACATCTTAACAGTAATGTACGATACAGGTCTAGATTATTTTAGAATATACTGTTATTGTTACTGATACAGGTCATGTTTTTGGTCCCTTCAAAAATCAGTGATTACCTAGTCTTGCAGAACCCTTCTTATAAATGTTATACGTATGGATGAGTGAATTTTGCTTTAAAATGGGATGGAACAATTAGATGGTTCACTGACTGTCACACTTCTCTACAAACCCAGGGCCTCATGAAGTTACCATTTGAAGTATGGTTGGTGATTTTCAACTGTTAAGAGCAATGGTTCTTTTATTAAATTGATCCACCAGTGAGCAGCTTCAGATTATGAAAAATTGTCTAGAGCCAAAAAGTCTCCAAAAAAGACCCATATTAAACATATACACGTGTCATATGTGCAGAGAAACCAATTCCGAGTTAAAAATAAACATAACCTGTTGCAAGGGAAAAAACGTTTCTGTAACATCAGCTTATATATCGGCATTCAAAATCATCCAATGAACTAGTGGTAGAAGTGAATGATAACATTGTTGAAGGTGCTGTGTGTGCTCCATTGTTCACTTATGACAACAGTGTCAGAGTTGATGCAAGGCTAAAAGAATTGGCAGTTATGTTTGTGAAAGTATAAATTCTAAAATATGCATTCAAAGTAAACGGTGAAAAGGATTGCTGTTTAAGACAGTTCATAACGAAAAGCCACAAGACATACAAATTTCAATACTCAAGCACCTGAATCAACAAATTTGCCTAATGACACCAGTAGAGCAATAGATGAAGCTGCACAACATCCACATTCTGATTGCACATCTAAATGAATAACTAAAGTAAGTTTACATTACATAACATTGTAGTGCCTGGGCTTCACCAAGCATAGTACTTGAAGTTATGTTCAAAAAGTTTATTTTCATTAGACCAGAGAATTTTTTTCTCATGCACCCAGAGTCCTTTATATGCGATTTGGTGAACTCGGAGTGTGAGCTAACCACTCCACCATAAGCACCATATTGATGGAGAGCTGCTCAGATGGTCTTCCTTGTGACAGGTTCTTCCATCTCAGCAGTGGAGCTCTAAAGCTCTGTTAGAGAAACCATTGGGTTGTCAATCACCTCCCTGCCCAAATACTCGATTTGGCCGGATGTTGCACTCAACACTGGGAGGCCACTGGGCTCATGGGAACACTCAAAGCTTTACAAATTGTTTAATATCCTTGCCATGATCTCCATGTTACCAAAATTTGATCACAGAGGTCCGTAGCATGTTTCCTTTGACTTCATTGCTTTGTTTGTTTGTCTGTCTGTCTTTTCCTCCCTCACATGTATTGTGAACTTTATGACCTTCTATACACAGGTGTGTGCCTTTCTGAATGATGTCTAGTCAATTCAGTTTGCCACATGTGGATTCCAATCAAGTTCTAGATACATCTCAAGGATTGCCACAGCAAAGGGTCCGAATATTTACAGGAAAGAGAGATTTCAGTTATTGATTTTTAATAAATTTGTACACCTTTCTGAAACAATGATTTTACTTTGTCATAGGTTACCGAGTATAGATTGACAGGAGAAATTTCTTTTTATTTAAAATCAAATCTACAATACAGCCAAGTGTGCAGAACGTGGAGGAGTCTGAATAGTTTCTGAATCCACTGAATAAACAAACTGTACACCGACAGCAAATAGGTGCAGGGTTTAAAACCAAGAAGGTGGATATATGACTTAGCAGTGTTAACCACTGCAACTCCATGCCAGCCTTGTTAAATGGACAATTTAGGCAGGCAAGAAAAAACTTGGGAGGAAATAAATTCAATGGATGTAAACAGTTGAATACCCTATAAAGACAAACAGAAGCACTCATAGCCATTCGTGCTGACTATAAAGCCTGTATCATTGCAGTTTGAAATAACAGTGAAGTGACCGGGAAAGTTACACTGTGTGCTCCAGGAAACCCTGTTCTAGCTACCAGAAGCACTCAACACTCTCTGTGACTCAGCAGGGTCAGCAGCAAAAAACTGTCAGGTGTTATTTTCTCATGGGCTGCACACTTAAGTTTTCAATTTAAACTATTTGCTGCTGTTAATTTTTTCCATAGCAAAGTAACTGTAAAAATGTTCACTGAGCTAAGTATACATGCCCTATGTACAGTGTGCCACGGTAACACATAAAGAATTGTAAACTAAATCTTACACTCATAAAGTGTAATCATTTTTTTAGTATATTCATTTCAAGATAAGACAATACCTCTGAGTTTTTATAGAACACTATACTGGTTTGAACAGCAATAACCCAAATAGTTTTCTGTCAAATCTATCATAGCTGACAATGCTACTACTACTACTGTATCCTACAGTCTAGCCTGAACTGTCACAGTGCCAAAGCAGACCCCAAAAAGAAGATGCAATAAACATGTTCATTAAACATTTAAACAGGAGTAATAAGGACGGCTTAGAAATCATATGAAAGAGAAAAATGCCTCACATTCTGTTCAAGGAATAACAAAAAGCTGACTGGTATGACTAAAGGAATCATTGATAAAACTCAGCAGTATCCATAAATAACCACCCCATTTTTGGAGATGCAACTTACCAGACACTGGCTTCTTGACTTCAAATGTCAGCGTGATGGGCAGACTGTGCATGAGGTTGCAGAGATCTTGGTAGGACATACAGCTGATCAATGTGCCCCCAATCGCTACAATCTCATCGCCAGGGCTCAGCTTTCCTGAGGATTCCTGAAATATATGACATTATAAATGAAGAGGTAAAGTCTAAGATTGTGGGTGAGGTTTGTGGACTCTGAGCTGCACTGCCATGGACAAACTCCAACATTACAGAATATATCCGAGTAATCAGTAATCTTAAAGGGCAAAAGTGCAAAACAATGGCATTTCAGACATTTTGATATTGAAATCTTTACAATAAAAAGCATTACAATTAAAACAAGAACTCTGTAACAAATAATATTTTATTGATGTAACATATTTACTATCTCTTATGGATAGACACAAGTACAAATAGACTGGAGGTGTAAACTTTTTGCACATGAGCACTAAAACAAAATCTGTGAACAGAAGTCCTGGATTCTTTAACCCAAGCACCTTTTGGGATTACACTTTCTGCAACACCACCAGCAATCTTGACAATCTGCTATTCTATTTCTTAAATTTAATCATGACTGCTTTGGAAGGGCTGTAGTATGCAGTATGAAGCCCCTAGTCACTAAATGGTAACCATCATTCAATAAATGTTGTCAAATGTTGTGACAGAGGACCAGGTCAGGACCGGTTCTGCAGGTAGTCCACCATAATACAGGGCAGACATCAGAATATAAGAAATTTGATGAACGAGAGGAGACCATTCAGTCCATCTGGCTTGTTTGTTTAACTAATAGCCAAGTTGTCCCAGCTAAGCAGTCAGGTCATGAAAAGTCCTGCTGGAAGATGCATTGGCAACAGCAGTTCTTTTAGCCATAACCAGTGGAACCAAACTACCCAGCTGGGTAAAGCTGTGTGTCCTGAAGAGAAAAGGTTTACCTTCCTATAGGATGCCAGAGGACAGTTCACCCTCTGTTAAGAGACAACATACAACCAGCAGGTAGAAGTCGAAGTCCTGGAATTACATTAAATATGGCTGTTTATGTTTTATGGGCATCTAGTACCCATTATAGTTGGCTGATAGCTAAGGGTTGCTTGCCCTCTAATTGGGAGCTGGGACTCAGAATTTCAGAGACAAATAGAATTGCTAAGAGGACTGCTGGGAGAATGAGCTCAGGTGTTTCAAAGGCCATTTCTGACACTGGAGGCTATTATAAGGATGTTTCTGTTTGGGTTTTAAGCTTGTTACACACAAGCACAGATTTTAGAAATTACTGTTCTACAAGAACTTGACTGGCAGGAGGAAAGAGAAGCTATAGGAAACAAGGAAAGAAAGGTGGAAAGTGGTTGAAACTAGAGAAAAATAAGTTGAAGAATTGAAAGTGAAGTAACTACCCTGTTAAGAATTAAGACATGGAAGGCTGAGTCTAACTGTAAATAAAAACAACCTGATATAAGAGTTAAGGCATTAAAGTTTAAGGTGACTTTTGCCTAGAGACCAAATGAAAGACGGCAAAGAAACACACAAATAGAAAAAAATACATATTTACGCATCCACACTTTAAAATTATTTCTGTAACATTATGTAAGTCCAATCATCTATCCCCCAGTTGCTTAACATTCACATAAAGTTCAGCACTGTAGGCAACATGCAAGCCAGTGATGGGAACTTCAGAAAACAGTAATCTTTGTGAAGACACACTAAATACTTGGTTTTGAGTCCATAAGAACACCAGAACTAACATGGCATTTGCATCAAAGACAGTTATTATAAATTAAGTCATTTCTTAAAATCCAGCAGAGGGGTTGGTATTCCATACTTAATGTGCTATACCCAGATGGCTACACTTCAGAACTGCTTCACATTTACAAATACAAAAGAAAATCGACAACAACATCTTTGTTATTGCAGCATATGTAATTAACACTTACCACCCCCGTTAACTGTTTTAAATTGATAATAGATTTAAGTTGTTTGCATATTAAATTTATTTTACTAAGAGGCCATTGATACAGTACTTCACGGACAGCCAATTTACATTATAAATAACGACTGTTTTCAAATTAAAAGTGCCAAAAACCAAGATATCATGCTTATACATCAATCCAATTTACAATGCAGTAAGACAAGTTGAGGATTTTATCAAGCTAGCTATTACAAATTACTATTACAAAGTACTTGGAAAAAAGGCAGAAGATTAATATTATTAGAAATGTGTTTAGGTAAAAAATGTCAACAAACCCATCAGAATTTCTTTATTTCTCCATCTGATTGCTATAATGAGGGATGCAGATAACCATTTCTTAATTAGCATTTCATTTACATTGAGTTTCCTTGAATCTAAATATAAATACAACTCACTGCAAGTGTGAAATGAATATACAAAATCTAACTCTTATGGAGTAATGCATAAAAAAGACAGCTACTTGGGAAAACTTTGACCTGTTCATTGTTCACCTTAATAAAACGATGAAGTGTCTGTGTATGTGTCTGTGTGTTCATTTGATTGTCATGTCTTTGTCATTCCAAAAGATGGCACATCACAAACATTTTTAGTAATTCATTATATTTGTCATTCCAATAGATGATGCATCACAAACATTAACACTGTTGTTACATATCTCATACCAAATGGCATATAACAGAGACATACACATTACATGGTGCACTGCAAACATCAATGCTGAAGTCTGCATTAATCACTTAGATTTCAATCTGTCTTAGATGGTTAGCATAGCTAGTATCTTCTTATATAATATGCTACCGTGGCTGTTCGTTTGTCTGTCCAGGATTTTAAATCACCTGTGGCTCGCAAACCATTTCACCCACTGACCTGAAATTTGGTACACATATACTACGTGACGTCTACTATCCACTTTTGGGGTGATGATTTTTATTACTTTTTATTTTTATTGTATTTTATTGTAGAATCAACTCTCGACAGCACACAGCAGGGCGGCTGTGCAGCGCATGCGTACGGGCACCGTTCTCATTCCCTACCTCCTTCACCGTCACTTCCCCTACCTCTTCATATCTTAAATCATTCTTGAGGCAGATTGAAGACTTAAGTGCCAGCTTAAGTGAATCAGTTTTAACTCGAAAAGATGCCGACAGAAGAGAAGAAACGGGCTGCTAGGGTGGAGAAAAGAAGAGCTGCTCAGGAAGCAGCAAGTGCATCAACCACTGAGCAAACGAATGCTAAACATACAGCGAAAGAAGATGAAAACTAGGAATGCTCAAGTCAAGTGTATTGACTGCACGTTATCGTGCAGTACACCGTTACTGGTATTACATATATACTGTATATGTGTGTGTATATGCAGTGTTTCAATTTTAAAGAAAAACAATAAAAAAAAAAAAGCAGAGCTGCTGATTAATCGCCGTTCATGCATGCTTAAGAAAACCGATCATGTCTTATTTTTCATCTTTATATCATATCAGACCGAACTTTTGAAAGACCCAAAGTACCAGACTAATCTGCATTGTGATATGGATCAAAATAAAAACTTACTTTGATCTGTTGACTGATTAGTGTCACACAAAGCTGTTCAATAAACTAACTGAAAAAATGTAATATGAATAGGCAAGAGATTATTAAAACTGTTTGGTATTAAAAATTATTTCTGAGTTATTTCTGCTTTATAGAAACATATTAATATGCCTGAAGGAAATATGATAAATTGTGATTAATATATAGTTCATTTCCATTAACAATTTTAACTGTGTGATTAATCATGACTATATTTTTTAACTGAACAGCAGCCCTAAAAAAAAAATTGCCATGCTTTTTGTGTGTCATGTTTTCTGCACGTTTGCAACAGTTTAAAAGAAAGGAATTCGAAAATATAAAACAGGAAGGAACAAGCCAGGAGCAGTGTCAGGGTTGAGACCAGGTAGGCCTGTGCCATCCACTTTGCTTTGTAGCATATCTTTTTAACTTTTTTTCCCAGTGAATCCGAGGCGCCACTGCCACCCATGGGGGCTGCCATCTTGAATCCCCGGGGAGGTACTGTTCTGTCCATGCTCATTCCCCCAGACCATACAAAGATGAGACGTCCCGGCCGGGCAAGGCCATCTGCCACAACTTATAGCGATATTTTTAAAATGAACATTAAAAGTGCAAAAATGGATGGCGATTGTAATGTGTGTGCAAACTAACAGTCAGTCAGTCAGTCATTATTCAACCCGCCATATCCTAACACAGGATCACGGGGTCTGCTGGAGCCAATCCTAGCCAACAAAGGGAACAAGGCAGGAACAAATCCTGGGCAGGGCGCCAGCCCACTGCAGGGCCTAACTAACAGGTTTCAGAAAATAAGATTGACTTTAAATGTTCCCAGTCACAACCACTTAAAAGTTACTGAGTTTACTAGTCATGTACTGTTGGAGAGAATCGTGAACAGAGCAAGCTAAGCATGGATGATGTCTCCAAAAACAGCTATTTATTAGCAAATGAGTAACAGGAAATGAATAGAACTGCAAAACATTTCAGAGTCTGATGTTAGCTGTAAATATTTTAGTGATTATTCAATGGCAAGTGGAAATACCGGCACTAGGCGATGGGCTTGCAACAAAAACTGTATTACTGAGTATGCTGGAAAATCTACAACCACTAGGACGTCAAATGTCGAATGACTGTCCCGGTCACAGATTGGTCTGATATTCAAGAGCCACCAACTCAGTCTTTACTAACATTTTCAATTTTTGCTATAGCCTCCTTCTTGCTCAATTTTAAAACTAGCCCCCTCAGCTTTCACCCAGCAGCCCTTGCATGTTAAGCAACAACTGAAGCTACCTAATGATGCTGTACTCCTGGGGGTTGCTGGGATTTGCAGGCCAAATAAGTAGTCCTGCTACAGCATCATCTGCAGTGTTACACAATTGGTGATAAAACTCACAAAATAACTTCCATCTAATTATTGATGACAAACCTACAAATCGCAAGGGAAGACCTGAATATGAATAATAAATATTTCAATAAAAAATATTAGTTCCACTTGTACCAATTTTAGACCCATCTTTTTATGACATCCTGGTGCTGCTACTGGGACAAACATCCACAGAGATACTCAGATCAAAACATGGAACAATTAATTGTACAGGGCAAGAGAAATTTGCCAGCTACTGAAAGGTCACGAAATGCGTACTGAGCCCCGGGTTCTTTTGATTTTTTTTTTTCTTTCATGTCTAACAGTTTAACTTCTAAGAGTACTGAAAAACGACAATTTTCCATTATATACCCAATTGTGTTTTCAAAAAACACATGAATACGATTTTAGGAAAATACATCCATTTGCAAACCAAGAAAGCTCTTCTCTCATGTTTTAAAATGTATTTTGTCCTTGTTGAAATCATGAAGGCAAAACATATCAGAAATTGCCAATGTTAAATGAAAAAACAAATACGATATAAATTATCTTCCAAATAAGTGATAAAATAAATCAAAAAATATTTATAAAAGTAGCTACCTCGAACAAATGCAGTTTACAATAATGAAATTAATGTAATACAAATATTGACTCATTTTAAACCACCCATATTTTTACTTGAATATCTTGATGAATATACACATTTCTTTATCATCAGTTGGTCCCTGTAACTTATACAGAAGACACCTGCATGGCAACTGTGCAACATGCTGAGATTAACACAGTGAACCTTAATACAAAGAGGCGTTTAAATATACTGCAATGTACTTAAGTAGAGTTACACTGTGTGTCTAGTTGTGGGAAGAGTTTAAGCTTTCAGCAGTGATGCATGTCACATATTTCCTGTGGTTAAAAAAAGTACCTTCTTTAATATTAGGGAAAAGGACATTCACCATTTTTTGTTGTTTTAAAAGATTTGCTCTTGTTGTTGGCTCTCCTCTCTTTCTCTCAGGTGGGGGTTGAATTCATTGATTTAATTGTATGTGCTATTTTCTTAGTTGTGTAAGTTAGACTTGATCATATAGAATGTTATCTTGTTCAAATAAAATCAATAAAAAAGTACTTTCTATCACGTTTGAATGTAGCAGCTTTCACTGTGTTAAAGTATATAATGCAAAATTATCTATAAGCCTATTTCTGTCTGTTTGGCAGTTAAAATCTGTTTAGCATATTCAGTATTAACACTTGAGATGCACCATCTATTAGAATGTATCTTGTAATGCAGGAGGCAAAAAAGTGCAAAGCATTTTTAATTCGAACAGCAGGTGTATCACAATCATTAGCACTGCTGAACAGATTCATGTACTAAATGCTGTAAAATTGATGCAACACACTGACACAAAAACTTAATAAAGGAAAATTTAAATACAAAAAATATAGGAAAAAGGAATAATAGAAGAAGTACTCATCTCATTTGAGACCATTAAACATTTATGTGATCTTTCCTCATTAATATGCCAAAATGAGAGAAGGAATAGTTTAAATAAATAACAAATTACATTAACAGCTATAAAGAAAATTCCATTAACAGCTATAAAGAAGGCAGGCTGACCTTCCAGGACCTTCCCTCTGTCTAAGTCAATTGCCTTCAATTTTTTATGAAAGTAGCAGAAACGCAAAACCATTCATAAGATCTACAGTTCAGATGCCTGTTCTTTTCTCAAACTAACAGCTCCAGGTTGACTACTGGCTCTATATGTTAAAACATGCTACACAGATGTTAATATCAGTTAACCAGGATATGAGTTTCGTTTAGAAATTAAACAAAAGATTTCTTTCTTGGAAACTAGCCAGGAAATCCAACAACTAAAGAATTTCAGAGCACTGCAATCTGTGATTCTAAACTAAAGACTTAACCCATAATTATTGTCAGGAAAAAATTGCAGAGTTGTGCACCAAAATTCGACAATACAACTAGAGCCAAAATGTTAAAACAAGGAACAAAGAAGCTGAAAAAAAAACATGAGTCAAAACCCGAATTCTGAAAGCAAGACTTTCCAACAGAGCTTGTTTACTGATTGGGCAAAACAGTTCATATTATTGCACTGCAATTATCAGCTCCTATCAGGAAGGATGACCCTGGCAATCAGACAAGATCTCATAGCAACAAAAATCAAATCTCAGCATAATATTAATACTCAGTCTATCAGCCTTTTTACATTTCCTATCTCTTGTTTCTACTTACAATTTCCTTAACTTGGTTAGAATGTTAAGTTACAGATGTCTTCTGTTGGAACAAAAAATGCAATGCAGTTTACTACTGCACGCGACAAAAACCTTGGAATGAGCGTGTTGAAAATGACACTCTTGAGTGAGTGAATCATGACTGACATCGTAGATATCAAACACTGAATATATACACTGTTGAATTAAATTTTTTAAAAATATTTTAATAATTTTAAAGCAATCAAAGAACACTTAATAATATTGACCTAAAAACATTTAAACAAAGACTCACCCTTTCAGCTGGACCACCTGGCCTTAAGCCTGTTATCACCATCTTCAAAGGCACCGGTTTGATCTCCAAGTCAAGACCAAATGACTCAGACTCTTTCCTTACTATCTGAACTGTTTCAAAGTAATAGGCCCCTAGGATCTCATCTCCTTCAAGTTTTTTGCTGTGGGGTAAAGGTCGAGCCATCACCTTGTTTGCAGTCTGGCAATTGTGGTCCTCATTCTTCATTCGATGAGACACATTTGGACACTCAATGCTCATCATGCTTTTGACTCTAGTGACAGCCTTATGCTCTAATTTGGGTGAACGTTTTGATTCTAATTGACCCTCCCACTGATGCTCCTTTTTAATGCCAAGGTTATTGTTATTGCTACCTTCATATTCAAAAGAACGGATTGGCATGAAAGGAGATTCAGAACCATGTGATGGTTGGTCTGCTATTTTTCCATCCGCTGACTCAGTGGAGCTTCCACAGAGTGATGTAGGCACTTCCCCACTAAAGTTTCTATGCATCTCACTACTGTCTTGACTTTCATCATCTACTTCAACAGAAGAAGTAGCAATTATTATTCCAGATTCATCTTCTGGCATACTCTTTACTGTATTACTGCATCCTTTTATGCCAGCTTTAAGAGGCCTCCTAAACCTGAGGAGGGAGCCACGTTTTTCTGCATGTGACATATCATCATCTTCATCATCACTCATATCATCTTCATAGCATATTACATGCCTCTGTCTCAGCAAAGGGCTGCGCACAGAGATAGGACTATTGATTACACTTTTCTGCTGTACAATATCCACATGTCTCCTTGCAGGACCTGTTGCATTCCCATTAATCCCAGGTGAAATATGGCTTGCATCCATGGTGACTGAAGCTGGATCTTTAAAATCAACTAAAAGAAATATAAAACAAGTAACTGTCAATTAGAAATGGTTTTATTTTATTTAAAACAATCAGTAAAAATGTCACATACATTATGCACTCAATCCCATGTATTTCAATCACACCTTTTACAGTTCAAGTGGAACAAAAGAAAATATTAAAGAAAAATTGGATCAGAGAAGGCGCAAAACATGCTGTTGCATGAATAAAGTTGTAGTAGGAACAGATAGACAAAAAGAGTTTAATACTTAGCAAACCATAATTATCGGCTAACAAAATAAGGCTATGAGGAGTCAAAGCAGACCTCTCTAATATTCGCTTCACTCACTTGATCCTTGAAAAACACACAAAATAAAATAGGCCCAAAAAATAAAGGCAAAAATGAGAAAAACAAGCGGATCCATGTTCTCAGCCAATTTTTACAGTACCATACAATGGTTGCTGTGGTTATGTTCACCATATGAGGCCATGATGTCATGGCCATCTTGCATGACATGAAACAATGGGAGATCATAATGTTCTGAGCACGTTTTAAGTACTCAAGAATTGCTGTGAGAAAGGAACAGACCGAGAGACGATAATTAAATCAGAGACAAACAAAGTGAAAACCAAAAGAATGAGAGAACAGAACTCCAAGTTAAGGTAGAACCAAAAACAATAGTTTTGAAACAGGAAGCCAAATTCAAAATTAATCTCTCTACTTGATTTTTGAAAGCTAAACTACCAAACTATCAAGAACATTAAAGACAAAACTATCATCCACAGAGGGAAAGCTTTATGAGACATTGTTACCACATTTACACCATAGCTTTCATTATGTCATCAATGCAATCATGATATGCCTCAAGATGGCATCATGTAAACAAACAGAAACATAATGTTAACAAAATATAACATTATTAAGGAGGGGAAGGTTGGGAACATGCGCGTTGCCGCAGGCATGAAAATCAAAAATAAATGCAAGTACGTACTGAATTCTCCAAAAATAATAAAAAGGGAGATGGAAATCTATATACTAATAACAAAACTGTCAGAAATAAAAAAAACAAAAAAACAAAATCATAATAGATAAAAAAAAATTACACCACACTTTCAAATAGTTGCAATTTACACTAAGAATAGTGCACTGTCGGCACAAAATCAAATTACATGTAGTAAACTATTCCCTTATATATGTTGAAAAAGAGGGGGAAAAAAAGACTTTGCGAGCATCATGCAAACTGTGTAAAATGACCAGTTTCAAGTTGGTCATGCCTAAAGAATATATAAATGTCTACTCTGAAAAACTCCATTTACCTGAGCTGATGGGTAGATTTGAATTTTCGTCTAAAGAAGTATCACAGCTTTTATGCCGGAGCTGCTCTTCATCACTTGATCCTGTTCCCAAGGTATCAGAGAAAGAAGATTGACTGGGGATGTCATGTGAAAAGTACTGAGAGAGCTCAGTTTCAGAACTAACTGATCCTTGCTGAAAAATAAAAGTAATGAAGAAAGTAGAATAAAAAACACATAAAATATAGCTATAAAAATGATCATATACCTATGTATCTGCCACCACATTAAAACCACTGACAGGTGAAGTGAATAACATTGATTACCTTGTTACAATAGCACTTGTCAAGGTGTGGCATGTGTTAGTGAGCAGTTGATTCTTGAAGGTGATGTGTTGGATGCAGAAAAAAAATGGGCACGTGTAAGGATCTGAGTGACTTTGACAAAGGGTAAATTTTGAGGGCTAGATGACTGGGTCAGAGCATCTCCAAAACGGCAGGGTGTTTCCAGTATGTAGTAGATAATACCCAAGAAAAAAGTGGTCCAAGGAAGGACAACAAGGGAACAGGTGACAGGCTCATTGATCCGCGCGGGGAGCAATGGCTAGCTAATCTGGTCTGATCCCATAGAAGCCACTGTAGCACAAATTGCTGAAAAACCTAAGGCCCCACCTTGCAACTTACATGACTTAAGGGATCTGCTGCTTAATGTCTTGGTGCCAAAAAACACATGACACCTTCGCAGGTCTTGTGGAGTCCATGCCTGGATGAGTTAGAACTGTTTTGGTGACAGAAGGAAACCTACACAATATTAGGCAGGTGGTTTTAATGTTGTATCTGATTGATGTACTGAAAGTGTTCTCAACTAATAACCTGCTTTTTAAAGTAATTTCAGATAATGGTTCCTATTAAAACATTACTAAAAAACTAAGAATTAATTGACTTGAAATTAAAATAACAAACTTACTTTTTAATTAATTAAAAGCATGTACCTATGTTGCAGTGTCACTAAATATTTTTCAGAATCAAAACATAGAAGTTTTAATCTGTTTATAAACTCTAATCCCCTTAAACCTCTGGGTCCTGTAACAGACATTCCTAACCTAAATGAATACTCCACTCAAAACATGATATTTTATTATGATACTTACCCCATGTAGTTTGTAGTGGTGGTTGAGTAAAATTTTTAATCTCATGTATTTTTGTAGAACGTAGGGAAAAAGAGTTTATGATATAATGGAATGTAATGTGACGTAATCCACATGTCTGTTATCAATTCATATAGCCCAAATGAGCAAAACGTGCAAATGTTTTGCTATTTTTAACACTTTCCTCTGCAAAACTCAACACAGGAGATCCACAGGAAATACCTTATTCCCATAATACTGTGCATTTGAACTGAAGACAAAACTCCTGACTCATGAATGAGGTGGATATAAAATTCAAATGCACAGTATTGTGGGGGAAGACGTCTTTTTTGTTGTTCTTCTACGCCAAGTTTTCTGGAAGTATCAATATGGTGGCAACATCACGCTATGGTGGTGCTTCACAGCAGCAGGGACAGGAGGACTGGTCAGAATTAAGAGAAGGATCCAGTCAATCAGATACAGAGAGGTCCCCAAAGAAAACCTGCTCTAGAGTTCATGTAACCTCAGACTGGGGCAATGGTTCACTTTTTAGCAGGACAATGAAGCAAAGCATGCATCCAAGACAACACTGTAGTGGCTTTGGGACACATCTCTGTCCTTGAGTAGCCCAGATTAAGCCCAGACCTTAACCCCATAGAACATCTGTGGAGAGACCAAAGGACGGTAGTTTAGACACTTCCCTTGGCTTTGCTTGGCTTGAGAGAATGGGATAAACTGCCCAAATCCAGGTGTGGAAAGCTTGTACAGACTTACCCAAGAACAGTTAAAGCTGAAATTGCTGCCAGAGGGGTTTCTACAAAAGTACTGAATTAAGGGATTGAAACCTTATATGAATGACAAATTTCACTTTTTTATTTTTATTAAATTTGCAAACCTTATTGAAAACGATTTCACTTTGTCATTGCGGATGATAGAGTGTGGAATGATGGGAAATCTATAACACAAAGTGTGCACAAAAGTGAAGAGGTCTTGATATTTTTTCAATCCACTGTATTTTGTCTTAGTTTCCTCTTTGCCTTGCACTAATAAAATTGTTTCTTCTCATATTCTATTATTATATAGTTCTGATTCCTTAAATGTTGGTGACATATTTCATAGACAGTGTGTTACTGAGTTTGGGATCCATTCCAGGGTCCTACTATATGTGTAAAACAGCTACAGGTTAAAAACTGAAAACTAAGAGTAGAGAAAAACTACTAATTGAAATCGATAAGTTCAATAAATTGCAAAGACAGGCCATAAACTAAGAGTTTGGTTTGAAAGTGAAAAAACAGCAGCCAACAGACTGTGGTGAGAAGCACTGAGGTGGCACAAAGGACACACCTGCTATCTAGTTAGTTTGTCTGGTGGGTCTAAATTACAGCAATAGAAGTTGGATGTGTGTCCAGTAACACACTGGTTCACTAGTTTTGTTCCTGCCTTTCTCCAGAGGCTCATGTGATACAATTCTGCAGGCTGTAACCCTGGAGTAAAAGGAAAACCATGGAACCTGCTTAAGGTTTCGAGATGTCAGAGAAACCCACAGACTTTCTAAGCTCCTTTAAGGTTTTCAAAAAATTGCAAAGCCACCCAAAATGCATAATGTAATGTATTACATACAGACAAATCATAAAAGCTCTGAGGAAAATGGGATACAACAAATAGCAGAAGGTTCTTACACATTTCATAAATCAAAAATATACTCTTTTGTGCCATGTTTTCAACTTATTGCCAGGCTGCTCTTGCACATATTATACTTTTTATTATAATTTTCTTGGGAGTTCTTTTGAATGTTTAAAGCAAGCAGAGTAACAGTGATACAGAGATCACAGTGCTTTTATTCTACTTTGACAGGAAATCTGGGAGGTAGATGATAGCTTTATCTTAAAAAACAAACAAAAAATACTGCACATCAGAACTGATTATGGCATTCAGAGCAGTCAAGAAAAATTTTCCCAGGGCCAGAATCTGAAGCAAGACACCTTCATAAACTTCATGTTTGTATGAAAACTTTTCACATGAAGTGCTTGCACACAGTGTTCAGCTCCCTACAAACAACTATAAACTGTGGAGTCACTATAGGAAACACATATCAAGTGTACTTAAAGGAGTGTGTGTGCGTGTGTGTGTGGCGTGTGTGTTTGAAAGGAGACAGGCAGACGGCAGAGAGATAACTGATAATGACAACACAAAACAGGAAACTAATTTTTACAGCACCTATTATAATTAAACTATAACCCACAGCACTTAACAAGTATAGTTACTGTTAACATTTTATACTAAACAATGGGTTGACATCCTCGTGCTTGAAAGTCCAGTGCTGCAGCAAGACACTAAATCACAGAGCACACCAGAAGCTTTAACTACATTAGTGTTCTTGTCACAGGCTGCTGCACATTAATTTAACCTTTGGTTGAACACCACCTAAAAGCTATAGAAGAATGGTAATGGCAGAAAGAAGACTGATCCCAGGGCCAAGGTGATTTTGGTCTTTATACATTTCCTCAACAGTTGTGGACACCTGCATGGATGGCAAGGAGCTGATGAAGTATTTGATGACAAGTGGTTCAAAGACGGTAACAACATGGTCTGTTTGCCATTACCCGAAAGCCTTTGACAAGTGCTGCTAATTTTTCATTTGCTTGTTGTTTTTTGACTAAATTGCTGAACTGGCCTGTGGTTTGGTGAGTGCTCTATCAGCATACAATATCAGAATACTATTACTTCTGTATAGAAAAAGGTATGAATAAATATGTCAAAGAAAATGATGATGGTAAAAAAAAAATCCATACACATGGGCAATGATTAGACTATAACAGAACCTAAAAGGTACAGTCCAATTATATCGGTTAACAGATCCACAAAACAGAAATGTGATGCATTTATGTTAATTTCGAAAGAAGAAAACCTAACATCAGAGCACCTCATATATTAAACCTGAATAACACAAAGCTTGATAAAACAAGCCAATGTATCCCTCTTTTTATTTTCGGAAAAGAAAACCTACTCAGAAATACATTTCTGAAAACAGATATGCTACAACAAACCTTACCCTGCTTACTGGTTCAAGAAAGCGTTTCAATGTCCAGCTGAGAGAGGATGAGCCATCACTTTGCTTTGATTTTACAGTTGGAGATGGGCTTTTGGAGAGTGGGCCTGTATGAACATGCAATACAAAACAAGCAGACAGTAAAGTAAGTGAAAGTGTATTCATTCTATAGGTAAACAGGCTTATAAAGACTCATTTGTTCCTTCTGGACAGTTCACATCATACAAATGCAATAAAGTAAGTTATAAACCTGAAATTTATAATTTATTAGATTTGTTCAATATATTATTATGAAATCTAGGTTTATTGTTGTCCCAAATCATTACATTTTTCAAAACAAACTGCTGCACTCCAAAAATAAAACCATAACACACAAAAGTCTCATTGAACGTAAAATAACTCCCACTAAGATGCCAAATTAGACTCAGACAAGTGATCCAATATCATTAAGTCAGGATGATCTAAATGAAACACACATGCTAGGGAGCTTTGAGCTGCAGACAATAAATCTTTAGCATTAACAGTAATATAAAACAACTGGATGCTTTTGCATACCTAGTATATGAGGAGAATGTCCTTCTTTACTTAAGCTTTCTCTGTGAGTGGTGCGTGCAATAGCTTCATCCATCTCCTGCTCAGAAACCTGGGAAACAAGAGTTGAGTTAAGAGAAACACATGAAGCACACATTTTTAAATGGCATTAACTTGGAAACGCACCGAGAACCTTTGAGAGAAGCTTACCATAAGTTCAAAAGCTTTCAAAGAGCTTCTGAATCCTATTTATATTAAATGCTTCTTCAGGATTATAAAATATTTAAATTTTTTTCTTGCTAAACTGGTTAGGACAATTAAATAAATGCTAAATTGACAGTTATATGACATGGCACTTCACAAAGAAAACAGAACTACAGTGCATTATTAGACTTAAATTAATGAAAATAAAAAAAATTAAAATTGACTGTAGTTAGGGACAAACACTGGAAGACATTATGTCAAAAACAAAAGACAATGTAGGCACCTCCTGAAGCAGGGATTGAAGGCACAGTAAAGTCACTGGCTTCTACCTTAAAGCTAAATTAGGTAGAGTGGTTTCAGAGTCAAAAATAATAATACAAAAGTGATAACATGTTAACAAGCTATGACTGTGCATTCAAAGAATTAACATTTTTGTCAAAGTACAAACAACACTTACTTTATAGAAGACATTTCTAGATCGCCATCTAAAAACACTTTATAAGTACTGATTGTTTGTATGACCATTTCTAGTTATTTTTTAGTGTTGGAGCACAGACAGCATCTCAGTGGCTCAGAGTTGGTAACTGAACTAGGAGGTTCTTATTTATGCCACTATACTGTCTAAAGTATGGCACCGCTGTACTGCACAAAAAACGTGTAATATTACTTATACTTATCTACTGTATATACTGCAAGTTGATCAGATCAGGTCAGGTTGGGGAGCATGCACTGGAATAATGCATTGCCGCAACCACCACATGATGAAACAGCTCAGGATCCTGGTTAACAAACTACCATGCAGGCATGCGGCCCAATCCTACCCTCTGGAAATGACCGTCTATCTGCTGCAGCCAGATGTTACATGGGTGTCCCCTTGGCCTGGCCCAGACGCTCGGGTCCTCAACAATGAAGATCAAGCAAGCCAGACCACCCTCTGAGAATCACGCCACAAGGCCATAGTGCCATAACTAACGCTCCCTTACAATGCAGGTAAACCAGCATACCCAAGGATTCTCCAAAGAGACACAGTACCGAAGAAGTCCAGTCTTCATCTCAGGTCACTGGATAGTGCCCATGTCTCGTAAGCATACAGCAAAACAGGAAGCACCAAGGGCCTCATGCATAACGGCGTGTGTAGAATTTGCACTATAACATGACGTAAGCACAAAAGCCGAAATGTGCTTACGCACAGAAAAATCCAGATGCAGGAATCTGTGCGTTCGCCAACTTCCACGTTCTTCCGCTACATAAATAACACTCAGCGTGGAAATAAACGCACTTGCTTGCTGTCCCGTCCCAACTCCTCCCAGAATTACGCCTCTTTGAATATGCAAATCAATATAAATAGCCCTTAAGCCCAGCGTTCTGTGAAAAGGCAATGGCAAAAGTACGAGGAAAAATAGAAGAATTTCAGCGAATACCAAATGGAGGCAAAGAAAAACATACTATTTGTTGGTTTAAACAGTTATATAAGCAACAAAAGGAAGTTGATCGAGTGACATAGCGTGTCGGAGAAATTCGAAAGCTCAAGTTCACAAAGTCACGCAGTGCCCGAAATAAAAAACTTGTCACATATCAAAGTCGGCGTGAAAAGGCGACTCGTAGCCCAACGTCTGAGTGTCATATGAAAGCTTATTACGGTACAGTGAAAAAAAAGGCACACAGTGTGAAAAAAGCAAGATATATCAACTTTAATCTCAAAATTTTCACTTTAATCATGTAGTTTATTTTGTCATTAAAGTAGAACATCATAAACTTCATCTTAAAATCATTTAATTTACTAGTTTCTCAAATCCCATTGTAACTAAAGTAGCATGTTAAATGCTTTGTTGTGTATTTGATCTTATATGTGCTCTATGTGCCTGAATCACTACGTTCTCTTCCTCCGACAGGACACAGAATCCATTACGTTCATAATACAGTGGAACCTCGAGATACGATCACCTCTGTATACGAGAAATTCAAAATACGAGGAAAGTATGAGCGAAAATTTCTGATCTAAGTGCGAGCATTGGCTCGCGTAACGAGCCACGAGCCAGGCTGTGGGTATAGCTCTCAGCTTAGCGAGGGGGCGTGGTAGCAGTTGCGAGCCGCGATCTGCGGTGTCTGCGTTTCTCACTTAAGTGCACAGGTGGGAAACTGCCCACATCCATGATTGATCCTGTGGCTGATGGGCTGCAGCTGCCATGTCCTCCCCGCATATATAGAGAAGCGCGAGCCGGTTAAGGGGGAGAAGAAGTAAAAGAAAAGAGAGAGAGAGAGAGAGAGAGAGAGAGAGAGAGAGAGAGAGAGAGAGAGAGAGAGTGCGCGCGCGAGCGTGAGCGCAGGCAGGCAGGCAGGCGGGCAGGAGAGCAGGCTCGCGTGTAGCTGAACAGGCGAGCCAAACAGCTGAAGCAGGACGGTGTAGAGAAGGTCAGCTGCATTAAGAGTGTCTCGCCTGTTGCAGAGCCCGCAGGTGAGACGCTAACAGAGAAGAAGCACCGGGGATTGTCGTCCGTTTTTTAAAGACTGCATCCTTTTGACGTTTTAACCTCGTGTTAAAGGATTGTTATTCTTGTGTATTTTAAACCTCCACTTCACAACTGTTTTAAGGATTATTTATTTAAACATTTATTGAATGCTCTACTGCACTTTGGACACCTGTTTTGATTCTTTTAATAATCAGTTATATTATTTACCAGTGTTATTTATTAAAGGTAGACTACAGTATATATAATTTATCAGTGTTATTTGTTAGGAAAATTGATTTTTATGTTAATATATTTGGGGTGCGGAACGGATTAACTGGATTTCCATTATTTTCAATGGGGAAGTTTGTTCTAGATACGAGAAATTCGCTATACAAGCTCAGTGCTGGAACGAATTAAACTCGTATCTAGAGGTTCCACTGTATTACAGCTCTCCGAGTAATTAAAATACTGAGAAGTATACGTGATATAATTTTCATGATGATATGAGTTAAAGCATGTTATTAAACATGGGAACATGGTGGCGCAGTGATTGTTCATGTCTTACAGCAAGATGCTTGCTGCGCCATGCGCGACCTTCAATGAAATGCTTTATTACAGAAGTACTGTCTTTTTCAAACGTACTAACCCCCAATTCCTGTCCTTACTTTTCTTTCTCCAAATACCCAATCGCCACACAATCAGCTCTGTAATAGACGTTAAGCTATCTGTAAGCTTAGAACACCGATTCTTCAAAACTTTTAAGGAACATCGAAATATCTTCGTAATATGTAATTATTCTATCCATCTATCCTTCCAGTGTCGTGCCAGCCACAGCATGAAAACAGCGCGAGGCAGGAACAAACCATGAACGAAGCTCAAGCTCGCTAGCACTGCAGCACCGTGTAGTTAAAGTTTTATCTGTATAATATAATCAACATATTTTGCTGCATTTCATCTTAAAAATGATATTGTCATCATATGTAAATACGCGCTTTATAAAGTGGCTCAGGTTGTGCAATATTATAACTGTATCATAAGTACAGTTACCTCACGGTAACTTGCAAGTACAAACAGTTCTACAAGGAGCACTTGATGGACTGATTAAGTGTGTGTATAGTTCTTGGGATGAAACGGTTTGTGAACCGCGAGGTCCAAACAGGAAAGGCTGTGAAGCGTGAGAGCAGTTCAAATAGCGAATGGCTGAGGCAGCGAGTGCTTGATGCTGTATACCGATAATTCTCTTTCCTATCGCTGTAGATCTGTGATTCACACTGATATAAATACTCCGAGTGGTGCAGTGCGAGTAATATGGAAAAAGATGGTCCGCTGTGGCAACCCCTAACGGGAGCAGCTGACAGAAGAAGAAGGTACAGTGAGAGTTACAACGCTAAAGCAGTTATGGTATTTAGAATAGTTTGACCATTCTGTGGACCATTATATTGTTACAGGTTAATTACAATCAGATGCATTAAATTTTTGAACGATATGCAGTTAATTTCAGTGTATTTGATAAAGCTGTCGTCGTGGATGTGGATCTAAGAAAGGGTAACCACACAGGAACAGTAGCACTGCTTTGACGCTGGGTACACCAGTCTGCAAAACCCCAGGACTCTAAAGACTTGGACATTTGTTCTTTTGCAGAGATATCAGGAACGCCATATACCACTTTCCACATACCATAAAGTCAGGATAAGTCTTTCTTCACCAACAGATGCCCCACAGAGGCTGGACTCCAGTTCTTTTGTGATTACTGAGCTCACCCATACATTCTTTCTTCTTAATGACATTCCAGACACTTGGTTCAGGTAATCCTAAGGTTTTACCATTGTCTCAGATGGTTTCATTCTTGTTTTTTATAATAGTTTCATTGTCTTTCATTGGCACAGTTCTTGTCCTTGTGTTGAAAAATGCCAATTACAGATTTCAAATCTAGTCTATATTTAGAAGAAGCCTAGGTACTTCATGCCTGCACTAATGAAGCAATGAAACACACCTGAGTAATAACAAACACCTGCGACCCCAGCTGTCCTAAACATTATGGTGCCCTGAAATTGAGGGACCATGTTAAAAAAGTGGTGTAATTTCTACATGTGACTGAAATAAAATCAGCAATGTGCACTTCAATAACGTCTGAACTGTTTGACTAGTAATTTTAAACTGTGGGGCAGAAGGATAAATCAAGGAAAAAATGTGTCTTTGTCCCAAACATTATGGGTGGCACTGTACATGTAAATTGTTAAGAGTTGTCTATCCATCTAAAAAAAACTTGCAAGCCAATTGAGAATTTGTGCCGTGAACCGTATAATGTGACCCTTGAGTTGGTTGTGGGGCTTACCTCCCCCATGAAATTGGGATTCAGCTCCTCCTCACAGCTAGTGACTCTGTGGCCTAGCGCCATGGCTAACAGGAAGAAAACGTTGGCATAGCCAGGTGGAATTGAAAATAGAAAAACAACCGCACAAGTTCTGGTGACAGTGAAGAACATTGCATAGGATTGTTTACGTTACAAACGACAGTCAGACACTCTGACCATGACCAAATAATTGGATGTGTGGGCTTCCTCTGCCACAGTTATTGGGCTTTGGTTCCTGTGCACATGGCATGTCTGGCAGGAAAAAAGCTGCGTTCACATCAAATGGCAGTGAAGGACATTGCAGTAAACTCAGTGGATTGACTTGAGGTGCTATATTTCAAGAGAGGCGCAGGCACCACCCTTCTTCTATGATTGGAGTTTACTAGTGATGGTATAATAGGCTGATGCCTTCATCCAAGGTGACATACAGTACAAGATCAGGAGATAGTTATTTATGCATTTTTTCCAGCAGCAGCATAGAGGAGCTATGCAACATCCTCAAGGTCACATAGTGAATCAGAGGCAGGGCTTGAAGTAGCAGTCTGAGTTTCAAGTTCAAGTGTTAATGGAATATGCACATTCTAATGCACAAAAAAAGAAGTGCACACTGGGTAGCCTGGTATTCAGATATGGAATCCATTTGAACATAAAAAATAGAAATATATAGTTAATCTGATTAAAACAAAAACATTATACGTATGTAAAATTATGTTAAATAAATAGAATGAAGTAAAGCAAATTATACATCCATCCATCCATTATCCAACCTAACTCCTAACTATCCTAAATATCCTAACTACAGGGTCATGGGGGTCTGCTGGAGCCAATCCCAGCCAACACAGGGCGCAAGGCAGGAAACAAACCCCGGACAGGGCGCCAGCCCACCACAGGGCACACACACACACACACACACACACACACACACACACACACACACACACAAGCCACACTAGGGACAATTTAGGATCGCACCTAAACCTGAATGTCTTTGGACTGTGGGTGGAAACCGGAGCACCCGGAGGAAACCCACGCAGGCACGGGGAGAACAAGCAAACTCCACGCAGGGAGGACCCGGGAAGCGAACCCAGGTCTCCTTACTGTGAGGCAGCGGCGCTACCACTGTGCCGCCCAACAAATTAAACATGTATAACAGAATGCCTGATACGTGTTCTAGTAACCTCCCTTAAAATTACTGCTACCATTTATTCATATCATATTTTGATGAGGCTTCCACAAACAGCTCCAAAGAGCCATGGGACTTCTTCAGAATGAAGACACGTTTAAAAACTCATCTGTGGCTGTGAAAGATTTGCTGTTAGTCCAGATTTCAAAAGGCAAGTTCAAGTCTTGATTGATCCTAACCATGTACAGTTCTGCTCCAGGGGGATCATTTCAAAGGCAGTCGTGTGCTAAAACTTTTAATAACCGAAGAGGATTTTCACTTTAGCCTTTTTTTGCTTCTGGCTGCTATGGGGCCAAAGAAAAACTGAAGTATTCTCTCTGTATAGAATGGCAGGATTGTATGAAAGTACTTTAACAGCAGGCGTTTGGAGAACATTTAGCACCAAAGAGATGTATTCCCAACAATATACTACTCTCCTTGGTGACATGAGCCATGAATGCATGTGCACACTTTGCAGTGACGCCGGCATCAATTTAAAAATGCTGCTAAAAATAAACAATGCCATGCCTATCATCGGTAAACAAAGACCAAAGAAAAAAAGTTTTGATTATGTGTATCAAACTCTTAAATATTTTTATACATAATAATTCATTCAAATAATGTATGTTTACCAACAGAGGAATATCTTTCATACACTCAGTTTAAAGAAAATGTTATACCAAGTTCACTCCACCTTAAATTTCATAATCATTAAAATGTGTTGCACATCAACAGTTTCTTTCTTTCAGGAATCTGACTTGGAACATTCCGCTCTACAATTTTCACATGTATATCTTTTGTTTTTTGTGTATTGATTATTTTGAAAATTATTATGGTGACTTCATAATGTTCCCATTTAGTGTGATACAGCAGTGCCCACTGATGGGCGTGAGTGTGATGATTACACAATATACTGCCTGCTACTATAAGACATGCCTCTTCGGTCTCAGCTTTTAAATCCCAGCTGAAGACTCACTACTTCAGTTTAGCATACCCTGATTAGAGCTGCAGATTAACTGTAAAGACTGTATCTCTGTTGTTAGTCAATAGCACTAAAACATAAGTAACATGACAGTTAGAATTTGTTACTAACCCTTGCCTATTCTGTTTCTTTTCTCTGTATTCAAATGTGGCACTTGGTGCCATGGTCCACCTGTCAAGTTGTTTTGCCTGCCTAAGGTAAAGTCATCCCTGATGGAGGATCACAGGAATCGTGGGGTAGAGGGGTCCTTTCATCGGATTGGCTGGCCCAGTGCTGTTTCAGCTGTGGAATGGTCAAATGGGGGAGGAAGCTTGATGGCTGAGGTCTCCAGGACTCTAAACAAATCCAAATCATATTATGTGATATCATCTACTGTTAAATTATGCTCCGTACTTGTAACATTTTTATTTTTATACTGTATTGAAGATTTGTTCTGTTCTGTGTATTGTACTGTATTGACCCCCTATCTTTTTGAAACCCACTGCATGCCTAACCTACCTGGAAAAGGGTCTCTTTTTGAACTGCCTTTCCAAAGGTTTCTTCCATTTTTTCCCTACAAGGGTTGTTTGGGAGTTTTTCCTTGTCTTCTTTGAGTAAAGGCTGGGGGGCTGTCAAGAGGCAGGGCCTGTTAAAGCACATTGCGGCATTTCGTGTGTGATTTTGGGCTATACAAAAATAAATTGTACTGTATTGTATTGTACTGTGACCTGGGTATTTAAGATGGCATTACGATAGATGTACTGGCCTAGTTTTAGGATTTTTTTCCATCCATCCATCCATTATCCACCGCTTATCCGAGGTTGGGTCGCGGGGGCAGCAGCCTAAGCAGGGAAGCCCAGACCTCCCTGTCCCCGGCCACCACCTCCAGGAGGACCCCGAGGCATTCGAAGGCCAGCCAGGAGATATAATCCCTTCAGCGTGTCCTGGGTCTGCCCCATGGCCTTCTCCCAGTGGGACATGCCCGGAACACCCCCCAGGGAAGCGTCCAGGGGGCATCCTAACCAGATGCCCGAACCACCTCAACTGACTCCTCTCAATGAGGAGGAGCAGCGACTCTACTCCAAGTCTCTCCCGGATAATTGAACTCCTCACCCTATCTCTAAGGGAAAGTCCAGCCACCCTGCGGAGAAAACTCATTTCGGCCGCTTGTATCCGCGATCTTGCTCTTTTGGTCACTACCCAAAGCTCGTGGCCATAGGTGAGGGTAGGAATATAGATCGACTGGTAAATCGACAGCCTCGCATTTTGGCTCAGCTCTCTCTTCACCACGACGGACCGTTGCAGAGCCCTCATTACTGCGGATGCCGCACCGATCTGTCTGTCGACCTCCCGCTCCATTCTTCCCTCACTAATGAACAAGACCCCGAGATACTTGAACTCCTCCACTTGAGGCAGTACTGTGTTCCCAACCCGGAGAGAGCATTCCACCCTTTCCGGCTGAGAACCATGGCCTTGGATTTAGAGGTGCTGACTCTCATCCCCACTGCTTCGCACTCGGCTGCGAACCGCTCCAGTGAGAACTGGAGGTCACTGTCTGATGAAGCCAACAGAACCACGTCATCCGCAAATAGCAGAGACGAGATCCTGAGGTCACCGAACAAGACCCCCTCCGCTCTTTGGCTGCGCCTAGAAATTCTGCCCATATAACTTATGAACAGAATCGGTGACAAAGGGCAGCCCTGGCGGAGTCCAACCTCAACAGGAAACGAGTCCGACTTATTACCGGCAATGCGGACCAAGCTCCTGCTCCTCCTGTACAGGGACTAGATGGCTCGTAACAACGAGCCTTGTACCCAGTACAGTGAACCCTCGTTTATCACGGTTAATCCGTTCCAGACTCTACCGCAATAAATGAATTTTTGCGAAGTAGGATTCTTTATTTATAAATCGAATATTTTCGCAGTTAGAGTACAGAAAACCTGTTTTCGACCTTCTAAATACGTTTTTTAACATTATTAGAGCCCTCTAGACATGAAATAACACCCTTTAGTCACCATTACACTCGTATCTATACTAATTAATAAAAGGCAAAGCCCTCACTGACTCACTGACTGACTGACTCACTCATCACTAATTGTCCAACTTCCCGTGTAGGTGGAAGGCTAAAATTTGGCAGGCTCATTCCTTACAGCTTACTTACAAAAGTTAGGCAGGTTTCATTTCGAAATTCAACGCGTAATGGTCATAACTGGAACCTCATTTTTGACAATATACTGTAATGGACGGCAGCTTGATGGCCGTGGGAGGCGGAGTTGAGTGTCACGTCATCACGCCTCCCACGTAATCACGTGAAAAGACTGAACTGAGTAAGGAGAAATGAAGGAAGAGCCGCAAACAGCGAAGAACAAAAAATTAATTAAACAATTGAGAAGGGAGCGAGTGAAGCATACAAGCATCTTCATAAGGGAAACAAAGCATGGTGTAAAACATAAGTTTAAATTAAGTTTATTGAAACGCTCCCATTGCGGATTGCAATAACATATTCGCGAGATAAAAGAACTCAGTAGGGAGAAATGAAGGAAGAGCCGCAAGCAGCGAAGAACAAAAAATTCATTAAACAATTGAGAAGGGAGCGAAACAATAAGAAGCCAGCGAGTGAAGCATACAAGCATGTTTATAAGGGAAACAAAGCACGGTGTAAAACGTAAGTTTAAATTAAGTTTATAGAAACTCTCCCGCTGCGGATTGCAATAACATATTCGCGAGATAAAAGTTTAATGAGAAGACACGAGGTATAAACGAACCACACGCCGTAGCGCAACGTTAGGGGCAACAGTTTCAACCATTCTATGATCTGCTTCTCGCAACTGAAAGAAGGCACATGGCGGATGTTAGCCGACTTGCTGACCGCAACATTAGGGGCTTCAACTCTGGCGCTGACGATAGAGATTAGATTCCCGAGAGGGGATGAAGTGAGTGTGTATGCCTGATGAGCCCAGAATTAGGGAGAAACACGTGTCGCATACTCTTTGCATTATTTGAAAGTAAACTATTAAAACCATTCTATGATCAGCTTCTGGGAACAGAAAGAGGGCACGTGGCGGATGTAAGGCGACTTCCTGACCAACCACAAGCGTTACCTGGTAGGTAACCACCCATACAGTCAGATTGTGATTCAGAAAACGAATGCCATGAATGTAATTACCACGATCTACATACTGTCAAATAAACGAAACACACGCCGTAGCGCGACAGCTGTGAAAAGCGAGGTTCAGAAAAAAACAGATCCTTAACAAATTGTTATTGGTATACTGTATTTTCGATCCATTTAAAAAGGTTTTCTTTTCTTAAAAAATTAAAAGCAGTACTTCGCCGCAACGAAGCGCGAGAATTTGGCTATATATATCTGCTTCTCACACTTAAAAGAGGGCACGTGTCGGATTTTACACGACTTCATGACCAAACATTACTGTTACCTGCCAGGTTGGGTTACCACTTTTAATACAAAAAAATAAGGGACGCATACTGCAGCAGGTGCCACATCCCAGTGCCAACACTTTGCAGACTGTATTTAAAAGACCCGCCCTCCTCACTGGACAGTTAAAAAGACCAATCAAACTAATGATGACGTCAAGTATTACACAATCAAAAGTAGGAAAGGAGGCATCTTCATAAAATGCGTGTGGGATGATTTGCATGAGACGCTGCTTTAAAAAAAATGATAAAAAAAATACGGGATAAATCCCGTCCCGTATTGATTCAAAACGGGACGCGCAATTTCATTCTCAAATACGGGATGATTCCGTATTTTAAAGGACGGGTGGCAACCCTACAGTGCCAGGTAACCACCCATACAATCAGATTGTGATTCAGACTAGGAATGCAATGAATGTAATTACCCCGATCTACATACAAGGCGAAAGTCTTGCAACATTCAAAGATGATGGTTTGGGATAAGTACACCATAGAACATAAAAGAGCTTATGAAGCCTTGAACCAAAAAAAGCAAGATCTCAGAGATCGTAAAAAAATAAATAGGAGGTAATGTCGTTTTACTCGCTGTAGATTTTAGTCAAACATTACCAGTTATTCCACAAGGGAGACCAGCACATGAACTCAACGCGTGTTTAAAATCCATGCTTCTCCCACGCTCGGTTATATGTCGCGTGTTCTCGGGTAGGTACACCAAAAAATGTATACATTTAGGCATGTTATGGGCAAACAAAAAATGAGGTATACCCGAAGGCACTGCAGTAGTACTGAATGTAACTTTACTTCTTAAATGTTAATGTTTTACTGTTTAATAATTTATATGCTTCTTATATGTTGTTCAAATTCTTTTATCAAAATACCAGTGACAGCGCAATGCACGATAACATGGAGTGAATACACCATACGCATCCGCCCACGGCCGCCCTGGTGTGCGCAGATAGGAGTTGATTCTACAATAAAATAAAATAAAGATAAAAACCCAGGATTGTTTCCTGCCTTGTGCCCTGTGTTGGCTGGGATTGGCTCCAGCAGACCCCCGTGACCCTGTGTTCGGATTCAGCGGGTTGGAAAATAGATGGATGGATGGATGGATTTTACTGTTTAATAATTTATATTTATATGAAATGTGCTTCTTATATATTACTTCATATTCTCATATGATAATGATGTTAATGTTGTTTATATTGATTTCTATGTTATTGAAACTGCATGTATGTGTGTATATGTATATATATATATGTGTGTGTGTGTATATGTATATATATATGACAGCAACACTCATAACAATGACAACACAATTACATTGACAATCATGTTAGGTTATTTTTAAAATGTTTCCTTTTTTTATTTCATAACCTCTTTAACACACTACTTCTCCGCTGCGAAGCGCGGGTATTTTGCTATATATATATATATATATATATATATATATATATATATATATATATATATATGTGTGTGTATATATACAGTGATCCCTCGCTATATCGTGCTTCGCCTTTCGCGGCTTCACTCCATCGCGGATTTTATATGTAAGCATATTTAAATATATATCGCGGATTTTTCGCTGCTTCGCGGGTTTCTGCGGACAATAGGTCTTTTAATTTCTGGTACATGCTTCCTCAGTTGGTTTGCCCAGTTGATTTCATACAAGGGACGCTATTGGCAGATGGCTGAAAAGCTATCCAGCTAACTTTCTCTCTCTCTCTCTCTCTCTTGCGCTGACGTAGGGGGGGTGTGAGC